>NC_135822.1:1096202-1396202 GCF_964213995.1 Mustelus asterias
AAGCAGACCGGGAGGAGTGTGAAGCAGATCAGAAGTGGGAAGCAAATCAGAAGTGGGAAGCAGGTCAGCATCACTGTGAATCAGTTCTATGAACATCCAAGAGGGTTATCATTGACCAGAAACTGAACAGAACAAGCCATATAAATACTATGGTTTCAAGAGTAGGTTAGATGCTGGGAATCCTGCAGCGAATAACTCACCTTCTGACTCCCCAAAGCCTGTCCACAATCTATAAGGCACAAGTTAGGAGTGTAATAGAATAATTTTCACTTGCCTGGATGAGTGCGGCTCCAACAACACTCAAGAAGGTCGACACCATCCAGGACAAAGCAGCCCAATCACAGAATTTGTCTCTAAGTTCTTGCACTCTGATGTATTTTTCACCAACGAAACAAGGCACAACATCTTGGAAACAATTAATTGAAAAAGAAAATCTTAAAGTAATCTTCATTTGTCAACGGTAAACTTTGTGAAATGTAAGTTAATTACCTGTTGTTAGTTTAAAATGTTCTTTGTGCTGCTGGATTACTGGCAGCAACATTCCAACCTCCACAGTTACTGTCCTGCAATTTTCCACACTGCTTGCTGTGTGTATACTTTCTACCATGTTTTCCAACGTTACACACATGTTTATGCTTCATGACAAATACTTCATTGAGTGTCATTGATTTGGGACTGCATTTGGAAAAGGCACTATAGAAATGCAAATTTTTCTTTCTTTCGACAAATAGGCAGGAGATGCTGAGTTAAGGTATGGAAGAACTCACCTATTTGTCTACATGAACCAGGTAGATTTGCTGGTAAGATATAAAGGTTGATATTGGGATGACATGTTAATGAACGCATCTTTTGTCAAATATTTATATGTTTCCTGGGTTCATGCTTAAAATATCTGGTGAAGAATACTGGATCGAAACAAAACTATAGGAACAACAGCAATTTGCATTCTTTTATTCAAATGGTGGTCAGTGGCTAGGCCAGTATTAATCGCCCATCCCTATTTGCCCTAGAGTTGATAGCGGTGTCTCCAACCGCTGCAGACCCTAAGGTGTAGGCACACCCACCGTGCTGTCAGGGAGGGAGTTCCAGGATTTTGACCCAATGACAGTAAAGGAACGGCTGATATTTTTCCAAGTCAGGATGGTGAGGCAATCGGAGGGAGCCTCCAAGTGGTAGTGTTCCCAGGTATCTGCTGCGTTTGTCCCTCTGGATGGGAGAGGCCGTGAGTTTGAAAGCTGCAGCAAACTTTCAAGCAGCAGTAGGAATGTACAGAGTAGAGAGAGCCAGAAAGCAGAGCGGGGAGAGAATGTCAGCAGTATATGAATGGGACTTCCTGGCAGAGAGGAACGCGGAGCCAGGAAGTTGCTGTCGAGGGTTTTGGAGCAAAGGATTGCAAAAGTCTAAGGAAAACATAGCAGCAAGCAAAAGTTCAGATTTGTTTAATAAAGTCAACAACTGCAAGAGAGCCGTTTGGCTCATTAAAAAAGAATCAGTGTTTTAAATAATGGAGTTCAGTTTCTGATTGATGCAAATGGACATTAAATCAAGAGCTGTGCTGACAAACAGTGCCCAGAATGTGTAGCGAGACCATTTTGCAGCCATTTACATAATGGTCAATAAGGCCACTGCTTATAAAAAACATTGCCTTAAATTCCCCAAATCTCTGCTTTCACTCGTGTGGCCGTTAGGCGGAGTACAAGGCTGGCCTACCTGCTGGATCTGGCAGCCTGTGTGTGCTGTTAGTGAAGGTGACATACTGAAATCCTCCCCGCAATAAGCAAGCTCCACATTCTCTAATAAATATTTTTTAACACAGTCAAGAGGAACACAAAGATGCTAACCACAAGCATCTTTGTGTTCCTCTTTGTGATCAATGCATCCTGACCCCCAGGATTCATTGCCAGGTCATTTGCACAGGAATAAGGTAAGGGGAGGTTGGGGCAGCGACATTAAAAGATGTTAATTCAGAGCACTGGTTACATAACGATAACCTGAACTTTCAACATCCGACAGCTGAAACTGTTCTTGGAGACGAGAAGGTCAAGGGGAGATTTGATAGAGAGGTGTTCAATGTCAGTAAAGATTTCAATACAGTTAATAAGCAGATGTTATGCTCTGGAACATTCCGTTTGAAATGACGGTGAAAGCAGATTCAAAATGGAAAATTTAATGAGCACTGAAGGGAGATATGTGCAGAGTTGGGGAGAAGAGTGGGGATGTGGGCAGGGATTCTCCCAGCCCAACGCACTGCTCGGGTAGCACAGCAGGGCGGGAGACATCAGCAAGCGGCCATTTCGTGGGATTCACATTGGGCGCCCAGGCCACCGTGGGTTTCCCAGGCTAAGTTTTTGAGCATCATCAACTCCGCACCGGAAATCACCGCAGAGCATATTAGCATATTGAAATCCAAATTTCAATGTGATTAGTGGGACCGCAAAGGTATTCTCCAGGCTCGCTTCTGTCTCCCCACCTGCCGGGAGTGGTTCCCTCCAGTGGCACTTACGACAGCTTCCCACTAACCGGGAACAGGCGGCTGATCCTGCTGGAGGCCATTGAGGCCTCCTACGGAGGTTGGGGGTAAGGGGAGGTGCCCCTTGGGCAGTGCCAGCCTGGCACACACATTGTTTAAGGGGCAAACTGGCACTGCCATGTGGCACCTTGGCACTGTCCACCAGGCACAATGGCACAGACCAAGCGGGAAACTGGCACTGCCCATCAGGCACTGGGCAGAGCCAACGGGTGGAGCAAGAGGGACAGGACCTAATGAGGGGCAGGGCCTACTGGGGCAATCAGTGGGGGTGTGAGGGCCCTGTTGCTATTCTGCAATCGGGATCACGGGAAAGAGAGGGAGGAACTGATCCGGGCTGGCCCTCGGGGTGGTGGGAGAGTCGGCGCTATACTTCCAGCCTCTCAGGTGGAAATAGGCCCTTGTCCCCTACTTACCAGAGTGAATCATGCTGGGGCACTCTGCAGTCCTCAGTATCGGAGATTCACTCTGGTAATTATGCTTTAAAAAAAACTGGTGGGAATTACTCACATTTTTCCACACTTTGGGAATTTTTTGAGAGAATCCCAGCCATGGGATTAATTGGATAACTCTTAGCTAGCTGGCACAAGCATGAACAAAGAACAAAGAACAAAGAACAGTACAGCACGGGAAACAGGCCCTTCGGCCCTCCAAGCCTGTGCCGCTCCTTGGTCCAACTAGACCAATCGTTTGTATCCCTCCATTCCCAGGCTGCTCATGTGACTATCCAGGTAAGTCTTAAACGATGTCAGCGTGCCTGCCTCCACCACCCTACCCGGCAGCGCATTCCAGGCCCCCACCACCCTCTGTGTAAAAAACGTTTGGGCTGAATGATGGGCTGAATGGCCTGCTTCAGTGCTGTATTAATCTATGATCCGTACATGCCTAAGATACAGTTTTGTGACATGATAACACTTTGATTTATAGAACATAGAACATTACAGCGCAGAACAGGCCCTTCGGCCCACGATGTTGCACCGACCAGTTAAAAAAAAAAACTGTGACCCTCCAACCCTTTAGACACAAATTAAATTCAGGGCCATTATGTGAGCTGAGGTAGCTATTTTTTGTAACAAAGAACAAAGAAAATTGCAGCACAGGAACAAGCCCTTCGGCCCTCCAAGCCTGCACCGACCATGCTGCCCGACTGAACTAAAACTCCCTACCCTTCCGGGGACCATGTCCCTCCATTCCCATCCTATTCATGTATTTGTCCAGACACCTCTTAAAACTCACTATCGTATCTGCTTCCACTACCTCCCCCGGCAGCGAGTTCCAGGCACCCACCACCCTCTGTGTAAAAAAACTTGCCTTGTACATCTCCTTTAAACCTTGCCCCTCGCACCTTAAACCTGTGCTCCCTAGTAATTGACTCTTCCACCCTGGGAAAAAGCTTCTGACTATCCACTCTGTCCATGCCCCTCATAATCTTGTAGACTATGAACAAAGAACAGTACAGCACAGGAACAGGCCTTTCAGCCTACCAGGACTAACATAGTGTGATGATACGTTTATATCATTTTTCTTCGAAGGGGCATGTTTAGAATTCAGATTTGTTTTGCAGGGTGCTGATTTGTCTAAGAAATCTTTTAAATTGGCAGCTGGGAGAACAGGCTAAGTGCATGAAGTGTTTGTTCACTTAGGTTTGCCCTGGGGGTTTCAGTGTAGAGTTTTGATTAGGTTGATTGTCAGGACAGAGTCATGTGCTTAATGGGAGGAGCTAAGCTAGCAGGGGAAACACGGTTTCTCTTTCATTTTTAAAACAAGCAGTTACTGCCTGGTTCTGAAAGAAGCAAGATCTCTTTTTATCTCTCTCTCTCGCTCTCTCTTTAAAGGTTGTCTGAAAGCTCCAAAACTGGCAACCTAAGTGAAATCAAGTAAGCCTGTGTTTTGCTAACTAATGTTAAAGATGTGGTTTAAGTTTATAAGAGGAATATTGCTTGAATTGGAACTCATTGGGATAGGTGAATAGTTAAGAATTGTATCTTGTCATGTCATTTAGTATAACACCAAAACTCAAAGTTCAGTATTTAATGCATACATCTTACAGTAGATTTCAATAATATCTGTAAATTTAGAGAAATGTGTGATTCAGAAGTGTTTCTTTTATTGATATATAAATTATGATTAGTTCGGAACACTAAGTTGATTGGCAAAGTATCAACGGCTTTCCAACATTAAACCGTCTGTTAATATTGCTGAAGGTGCGGTGGGTAAGGTGAGGAACCCACAAGTAAGTTTATAAATAAGCAGTGATATCGCACAGCTCCCAACTCCAATCAGGTTCTTTTATTTGAGAACAGCAGAACTAAAGAAATGCAAAATGATTTTCTTGCTCTATTGCAATAAACCATCCATTTGGACAAAGCCAGTTAAGGATTGTGACTACTGCCTGTGGGATATGTCAAATTTTATGCATCTTTCATGATGTGCCTGTTGGATAAACAGAAACTGAAAGCGATTTTTACAAAGTTAAGCTTCATGAAACTAAAAGAGCAAGCTCCTTTTTGATATATATTGCATGTATTTTGGATTAATATTGCATGCTTTGTGGATAAAAAGAGTATCTGAGCTCCAGATTTTATTCTGAGTATGTAGGACAATAAATAACCATCTCTTTGCTGCTGTCCTTTGGGTAAAATGCACTGAAAGATTTAAACCACATTCTGGATTAGCATTTGCAGTTCACCTGTCAGAACCACAGGCTTAAATTATTGGAGTTTACTGGAAGCAGAAATAGTGAAAAGGAAGAGTTTCCCTCCAGCCAAAAATGCACTTTGTCGTTACATCAGAGTCAAAAAAATAATCAAATTACAAAGCAGATCACATTGGAAAATGGCAAAAAATGTTAAATAGTTCTGGTGGTTTATTACACTCCAAACACTGACTAAAATAACGTCACCCCCTTTTTATCCTCACAATTGAATCTCTGAACTATTATCGTCCGTGAACCTCACTCCTCAGTAACACCCCTTGAAATGCAAATCAGAACCTGAAAGGCTATCTGAACAGTAACTGTTCACTGTTGTGGTAATAATAATTACAGATCCTTCTTAAACAAACTGCTTAACTATTGCTTTCAGCATGAAATTGTTGGTGAATCTTCGTGAAGGTTCCAATCCTGTTGGATTGGATTGATCCAATGGTGTTGGTGCTATTGTTGTTGTTGCCATTGTTGTTCATGGTAATAGTAATAATAAAGAATCTGCTGGAATGTTCTCAAGAATTCTGGTAAAATTCAGGCAAAACAAGGAAATAGCAAAACTCTGTGGATCTGGAAATCTGAAGTAAAGAGAGAAAATGCTGGAAGTCCTCAGCAGGTTGGGCAGCACCTATGGAGAATGAGTTAATATATAACTTCTGATGAAAAGTTACTGACCTGAAATGTTAACTCTTTCTCCACAGATGCAGTCAGACCTGCTGAGTATTTCCAGCATTTCCTGTTTTTATTTTGAAACAAAGAGAAATTCTGGTTAATTATAGCAGTAGATTTTATGATACTGAAGCAAGTGGTAACCAATAGCCTGAAGTGTATTGCTGCGATATTATTTGCAAATGCTCTGAGCATCCCAGCTCCTGTTTGCTTTTTCAACAGAAACTTCAACCTATTTCAACAGTTGGATTTATTCCTGTATGAAATGAATGGATTATCGAACACATACAGGAAGCATTTACCTCCCATATGAACAATCCAGCTTTGGGTTAATGTTACAACAGAGTCACTCCATGGGATGTAGGTTTAGTCCATGTGGGAGGTCAGCATTTATCAAAACTTTAGACAATAATTATACAAAACTTTTCTCATTTTCCACAAGAGTGACGCCGCATCAGGAATTCACTCTGGGGCTTTGACAGAAGATCGATGAAAACCTAGGGTAATGGTCCAGTTGTTTCCGAGTCTGGGTTTTTGTGATGAAGCTATGGTCAGAGATTGGGAAACCTGATGAGAAATATAGCTGCAGATATCCAATCCTCAATATTTCACCCACACAATTAACTTGTCCCAATAATCCGCTTTTCTATTCTTCTTGCCAATGTTGCAAGTTCGAGGTACTATTTGAATTTAAATACCAATTTTGATAATTTGAGACTTTAAGCATACAAGCAACAGGAGCAGTACGGTTGGGCTGCATGGTGGTACAGTGGTTAGCACTGCTGCCTCACAGCGCCAGGGACCCGGGTTTGACTTACTGCTTCGGTCGCTGTCCGTGTGGAGTTTGCACATTCTCCCTGTGTCTGCGTGGGTTTCCTTCGGGTGCTCCAGTTCCCTCCCACACTCTGAAAGATGTGCTGGTTAGGTGCATTGGCCGTGCTCAATTCTCCCTCAGTGTACCCAAACAGGTGCCAGAGTGTGGCGACTAGGGGAATTTCACAATAACTTCATTGCAGTGTTAATGTAAGCCCTAACTTGTGACTAATAAATAAACTTTACTTTACTTTAAACAGGAGACAGTTTGATGAAGTAACTCAGGAAACTTTAATAAGTTTGAGATTAATACTCATCAAAACAGCGCAGCAACTTTAGAGGAGTACGACAGATCTTGCTTCCCGGTTCAGCTTTGGGTGCAGGTCGACACTTGGTCTCTGTTCTCTCTACGTTATTTCTGAGGTTTTCTGCTTCCCTGCGAACAGCTGGTTCAAACCCAGCGAAAGCTGCTGCTTATTAACTCTTTCCAATCCACAACCCATAATGTGATCAATAATGTTATTCATCTAACTGAGCACCGTAAGAAGTCTCACAACACCAGGTTAAAGTCCAACAGGTTTGTTTGGAATCACGAGCTTTCGGAGCGCTGCTCCTTCATCAGGTGAATGTTATCATCTAACTGAGGCGAACCTAACTCCTGATTGGCTGAAGGGGTGCGTGATCAATCTGTGATTGGTCTAGGTGCTGCATGGTCAGTTTCTGATTGGTTGTTCGAGGGTGATTGCCATCTATTGATGTCATTTCCTGTTGATTCCTGACCCTAAAGCATCAGTTCCTGTGGGATCATCCCTCTCATTATAATGTTTCTGTCACTTTTATGACTTCTTACTGACATAAAAGGATGTTTATGATACCTTCTTTGCCCATTTGTTTAGGATCAGTGGAAATATGCTCTCATGCCCTATGAATGATATCTTGAGCTCATCATCTCAGAGTTTGCTTAACTGGTGCAAGTTCCTCATTAAATTAAACCATTATCAGTGACTGTTTTTACAAATTAATTGCTGTTTTTCTCTCTGTGCTAATTTGGAATTAGTTACTTTACTTTTAAAATAAAGGATAAGAGTAGTTAAAGTTGCTTTTAACCTTAAAACTATATAACACAGATGATCACAAAATGGGTAATATTTAAAAGTTATACAGAGTGTGCATAGAAGGTAAGCACATAGCCATAATCAGCATTTTATTTGCGGAAGGATATATTGGCCTTGGAGGGAGTACAGAGAAGGTTCACCAGGTTGATACCGGAGATGAGGGGGTTAGCTTATGAGGAGAGATTGAGTAGATTGGGTCTGTACTCGTTGGAGTTTAGAAGGCTGAGACATATAAGATAATATAGAGATTATAAGATTATAGAGACATATAAGATAATGAAGGGGCTAGACAGGGTAGAGGCAGAGAGATTCTTTCCACTTAGAAAGGAAACAAGAACTAGAGGACACAGCCTCAAAATAAGGGAGAGTCAGTTTAGAACAGAGTTGAGGAGGAACTTCTTCTCTCAGAGGGTAGTGAATCTCTGGAATTCTCTGCCCATTGAAGCAGTGGAGGCTACCTCGTTAAACATGTTTAAGTCACAGGTAGATAGATTTCTGATCAATAAGGGAATTAAGGGTTATGGTGAGCGGGCGGGTAAGTGGAACTAAACCACTATCAGATCAGCCATGATCTTATTGAATGGCGGGGCAGGCTCGAGGGGCTAGATGGCCTACTCCTGCTCCTATTTCTTATGTTCTTATTTAAAGTCTCCTGATACATTCAGTTTTATTACTTTTTCTAAGATAATAGGTCATTAGAATGGTTTCAATGTCTGCTTTATTTGACAGAATACAGCATGTGATGTTTAGTAATCTGGATTAATCAGTCCAGATGTCTAACTTATCGACAGGTATCAGTGTGTCCTGTAGAACTTCATTAAAGCAGGTGCTTATCCATGTGTTTTTGTTGAGAGAACTGGTTAGCTATGGTATGTTTTTACTGTATCCGCCAGTGCTTGGAATAAGTCAACTAAATACAGGATAGCTTTACAGAAATTACACGGTTACAGTTCATACAAAATGCATATAAAATCAGTGCTTGTGACACATTCAGCTAATACATATTCCTGAGTAATGAAAGTGAAAAGAAATATAGAGTTACAAAAGCTAATTACAGAACTTAATTCTAAACTTACAAAATCAAAGATGGTTACGTACTGTGAAAAATAGTGACTTCATTTGTTAGCGGGGTTTGCGAGGTGACCGGATATCACCAAAACTTCAGATAATAACGGACTCATGAAGCTAGTGTCTCAGTTTAAAGATGTATCTTTTATTTGATCAGCGAGTTGCAGGGAGAGATTATCACAGAGTCCTCGGCCTCTCAAGACTGAGAGCAGCCTGTCCTCTCCAATAAATTCTAAGGTAAAATGGTTAGGAAAGGTCAATTATACACTTTTCTGATCAGATACATCCATCTTTCATTAGCTTTGAATCAATATACATAAATCAACAATAATACCTGACATACACTCCAGCCAATTGCACCTTATCTTCTGGCATATTGGTATTTCATTAGTTCGTAAAATCCAGACGTATCCTCCCATTTTGGCTACTCAACATCCTGTATCCCTTAGTAACCAGATGCCAGGCCACTAAGTTCAAAGTTAACATTCCCACAAGTTCTCCTCCAAGTCACTGCCAAGTCAGACCAACACATGATCCCGCGTCCGGTCATGCATCCACCTTATCTGGACAGTGAATTAATCCTATTCATGAAGTTGCCCTGAATGTTTCACCAGTAGAAACTCTACTGAGAAAAACTTGCATATTTCCAAGGTTTCATTATTCCCTTTGGATGTGGTTTTGTCCTTTTGCCCTTTACCATCATACCTTGCAGCAATCTGCCTTTGGCCAAAATGAACAATGATTTTTATAAAATACATTTATGAAGTAATTTAATACATTCCAAATATTAACATATATTTCTTAAATCATTATCACTTTTTAAATGTTTTACTGCATTTCATATGTGTGTAAACTGCTCCCTTGTTAGCTTATAGATTCGATTTAAAATAATTTGCCTTGATGCTGGTCATTCTATCAGTGTATTAAATGTCGAATGATTTAAAATCTTTACTAACCTATCAGGATTCTTTCCCCCTACACTAAACTTACAAAATCAAAGATGGTTACATACTGTGAGTGACTTTATCTTTTAAACATCACGGGTTAAACTGCATTCACAAAAGTGATTATTTTAACACCTGTGTTTCTTTACACAATTAGAGAACACAACTGATAAGTTTTAATTTCTCGGGTAGTTAGTGGTCCCACACCGGAACTGTTCAATCTTGACACCTTCCGTCACTGACTTGGGCCAGATGTTTTTGTTGACTGTGAGTGTGATGGTAACAAAGGCCGAGCTTTATGCTGTGAGTGGCCCAGAATTCAACATGAATCATTCAAATGAAAGTAAAATACCACGGATGCTGGAAATCTGAGATAAAACTAGAAAATGCTGGATAAACTCAGCAGGTCTGGCAGAATCTGTGGAGAAAACAGTTAATATTTCAAATCTAAGGCTCATTTAGATCCAAAACATTAGGGACAATTCTCCCCAAAAAAATTCGAAGGGCCTGATTCTACCATTGTGTTGCGCCTGTTTTTGGGCACGAAAACTTGATAAAGTCGGGCGTGAGGCCATTAATGCGATCCGCACAAATGCCCACTTTACCAAGGCCCGAAAATGGCCATGATCTGAATCGCATCCGAAATGGGCGCAATGGCGATTTAAATGCATTTGCCATTGCGTTCGCGTGTCCAGATTTGCCGCGAAACAGACATGCTCGGCAAAGGTCTGTTTCGGCGCTCCAGCTTCTGGAGAGGTAAGTTCAGTGCTTCCAACGGCTCTCTGACTCAGATCAGTTGGGGGGGGGGGGGGGGGGGTGGGGTGGGAGGGAGACGGATCAGATCATTCTCTGGTGGGGGGGGGGAGGGAGGAGAAGGCGGGTCAGATGTATCTGTGGTGAGGGGGAGAGGGAGGCCAAATCATTCTCTGGTGGAGCTGGGGAGGGAGGAGGGAGGCCCGATTGTTCTCTGATGGGGAGGGCGGGAGAGGCTGAGTGCGTATGGGGGGCGCCTGAGAACAGATTTCCAAGTGGGATCTGAATCATGTCCAGATTCAGCACTTAGAATCAAAATGGTAAAATCAGGCCCAGAGTGTCAAATTTGCAGAAAAACTGGAGTAAATCACGTTGGTTTTTTTCAGTGGGATTTTCAAAATGAATCTCCCGCACTCTGTGCGCTGCAGAGTGCCTCAGCGCAAATCTGGCTGAAAATCAGTGGGCTGGGCCTATTCCCGCTGGAGAGGCCGGCAGCTTGGCGCTGAGCGGGGCACTGCGCATGTGCCAATCTGACAGTGTCAAGATCGACACATGCGCAGTGGCCCCACGCTGCCAGCTTCCCAATCGCTGACTGGCACAGGAATCCACCATCAGTGCCCCTCTGATCTCCCCTACGGTCTGATTGCTGCTCCCCCCCCCCCCCCCCCCGGAAGTGTCGGGCCCCCCAGTAGGCAGTGCCAAAGTGCCCCCTGGACATTGCCACTTTGCCCCTTGGGCAGTGCCACGAGGCCAGGCTGGCCCTGCTAAGCTGGCAATGCCCATGGGGCAGATTCCTTTACCTCCAACCCTCTGGGGGGCCTCCATGGCCCCCCCTTCACTCCAGCGGGGCTGGGCCGCCAGCTTTCTGCATTGGGAAGCTATTGTAAACCTTGCTGGAGTGAAACACTCTTGGTGGGGAGGGGCGGGGGAGGCTCGCGGGGCCGGAGACTTCAGTCCCAGGCTCGCTAATCAAATGTTAGACATATTAAAATGAGCATTTAAATAATTTATTCCGTTCCGCACCGATTTCTGGCACGGAGCTCACGGCCCCAGAAATCCAGCTGCCGGAGACTTGCAGAGGCCATGGTGCCCAGTAGAAAGCCCGCTACACGTCTCCGCTTGAGTCTCCCGGTCCCCTGCACTGCTTTATGGGAATCGCCCCCGTTAACTCTGTTTCTCCCACAGATGCTGCCAGACCTCCTGAGTTTATCCAGAATTTTCTTTTTATTTCACTACAAATCATATTGTGTTGACATACTTTAATTATTTGACTAATGCCCATAACAAACTAATTGCAAATAATTATCAAGCTTCAATTTTTCTGTGAAGTGGACAACCTCACATTTCCTCACGTTATAAAGCATCTGTCAATTCTTTTACCCATTCGCTTAACCGATCTGTATTCCTTTGTTGACTTTTTGTCACCGTCTCACAACTTGGTTTCCTATCTCACAGCAAATGTAGCTATCATACAGTCCGCCCATTCATCCAAGTCATTGATATCGAGTGTAACTAGACGAAGGCCCAGCACTGATCCCTGCAGCACTCCACTAGTTAGTTTGCCAACACGATAATCACCCATATATCCTAACTCTCTATTTAAATTGTCAAACACAATTTTCCTGTCACAAAATCGCATTGACCCCACCTGATTTTATTACGATTTTTGAAATATTCTAGAAACGTAAGAAATATGAGCAGGAGTAGGCCATTCGGCCCATCGAGGCTGTTTCACCATTCAAACAAAATGTGCCTAAAGAAACTAAGGAAATTTGGTATGTCTGCTACAACTCTCACCAACTTTTACAGATGCACCACAGAAAGCATTCTTCCTGGTTGTATCACAGCTTTGTATGGCTCCTGCTCTGCCCAAGACTGCAAGGAACTACAAAGGGAGTGAATGAAGCCCAAACCATCACGCAAACCAGCCTCCCATCCATTGGCTCTCTCTACACTTCCTGCTGCCTCGGGAAAGCAGCCAGCATAATCAAGGACCCAATGCACCCACACATACTCTCTTCCACCTTCTTCCATTGGGAAAAGGATACAAAAGTCTGAGGATATGTACCAACCGACTCAAGATCAGCTTCTCCCCTGCTGCCATCAGGCCTTTGAATGGACCTACCTCGCATTAAGTTGATCTGTCTCTACACCCTAGCTATGACTGTAACACTACATTTTGCACTCTCTCCTTTCCTGCCATATGAACAGTATGCTTTGTCTGTATAGTGCGCAAGAAACAATGCTTTTCACTGTATACTATTACGTGACAATAATAAATCAAATCAGAAAAGGCTGAACATCTACTGCTTACAGCATTTTTTCCACTATCTCCATGAAGAACCGATCTAGCATTTTCCTTGATTACATATATTAGACAAACTATCCAATAGTTTCCTGCTTTCTGTCTCCTTTCCTGAATTAGAGGTGTTTATATTTGTGGTTGTCCAATCCACTGGGACCTTTCCACTGTCTGGGGAAGTTTGGAATATCCCAACCAATTCATCCATTATTTCTGCAGCCAATTCCTTTAAGACCCTCGATGTGAGGCCTCACACCCAGGCCACTTACCAACCTCTGGCCCCATGGAGTCCAAAAAAAAAAGGGCGGCATGGACAAGTTGGGCCGTAGGGCCTGTTTCCATGCAGTAAACCTCTATCACTCTATGAGTAATCATGATTGTTTTAAGCTCCTTCCTCCTTTCTGCATTTTGATTTTCTGCTATTATTGGGATGCTTTCTGTATAAGACAGATACAAAATATTCCTTCAAAATTTCTGCCATGTCCTTGCCCCACATTCTGTCCCAGTCTCACCCTCTGAGGCACCAACATTCACTTTAGCCATTCTCTTCCTTTATATATACTTACAGAAAATTTGACAATCTGGCTTTAAGTTTTTGTTAGTTCTCTCTTGCACTCCAATTTCAAAAACCTAAAAGACATTGTAAGAATACAGTCATGTAATAAAAGCTCGTAAGAGACTCGCTGATGAATATAAAAAAGTCTGGGGCCTATTTATGGCACCCATTGTCATGAGAATAAACAGCTGCTGGAAAAAGGTAACCAACAACACAAAGAGGAATTAATGGTTCTATTTTTACACCGATAGACATCTGGCTGAATAACTTCTCATTGACAGATTACTTGTTGAGAGCTGTCCAGTGGTTTCTGCTGGAAAATGCAGATGTAATTATCAACTGAGACTGAGGCCCGGCTTAACTCTGCTGTGACTATGTCGCTGTTGCGGTGAATGGCTTCCAATGTGTGGGTTCACACCCGCAGAATAAGCTGCTGGAAATCGCACTGGAACACCGGGTGGAACAGAGTGGATGGATGGCCTCACAAATAATACTAAGCTTCAGAATCACAATAAAATTTTGTATTGAAGGCCAGACAAGAACTACATGCTGAGAAAAGCTGGAGACTCTTATCAATAAGTGAAAAGAAAAGTGCAGGACAACAAGGCCTGGAGAAATGAACAGAGGAGCAGCCCTTGGGCAGATTGACACTAACGTACTAAATAACCATGTTCCTCTTTAGAATGTTAGGATGATAGAGAGAGGAAATTGGGTTTGATTCCAAGCCAACCTGCTCACTGACATCACGATTAAATTAACAAACATATCAATATCAGTGTTTATATCTGTCCCTGACAGAATGTGTGTTTTCTTACTGCCCCGATCAGTATATTTTATATGGAAGGAAGTCTATCTTTTCCTACCCAGAGGGGCAATTATTTCACACAGCGGGTGGTGAGTGTCTGGAACAAGTTGCCAGAGGCAGTGGTAGAGGCGGGTACAATTTTGTCTTTTACAAAGCGTTTAGACAGTTACATGGGTAAGATGCAGTAAGTAGTCTCATAACACCAGGTTAAAATCCAACAGGTTTATTTGATAGCACGAGCTTTCGGAGCGCTGTTCCGTCATCAGGTGAGTGCCTCATCAGTTGAAGGATCAGATGAAGGAGCAGCGCTCCGAAAGCTCGTGCTACCAAATAAACCTATTGGACTTTAACCTGGTGTTGTGAGACTACTTACTGCACCTACCCCAGTCCAACACCGGCAACACCACATCATGGATAACATGGGTAAAGAGGGATAGGAGCCAAATGTGGGCAATTGGGACTAGCTTTGTGGTTTAAAAAAAAGGGGCGGCATGGACAAGTTAGGCCAAAGAGCCTGTTTCCATGCTGTAAACCTCTATGACTCTACCCATTAAATGTGGATTCCCATTAAATAATTCAGCAGCAAGCTTTTGTAAATTTAAAATGAAGAATGTTATTTATTCTCACACACTTAACCCGAATTAAATGCAATGTCTCACAAACTGATTCTCACCCCCCCCCCCCCCCCCACACACACACACACACACACAGGTCTGTAATTTCTTAGATGGTTTCAGTTCTTGAATTGAGGGTCTTGTGTAGTGGAGTTCACATCAGGCAGTCAGGTTTCTTGTAGTCACATTTCTAGGAGTCTTGTTCTCAGTTGAGCTTTAACTGGAACAGGTTATGTAGTTTGGCTGTCTCATGCCTCATTTGTTTCCATGTCTGAGTCCATGACTGGTTTAAGCAATGTTTTGATGGCTTTGGTGGAACTAACTGACTGCAAACTTCTCTGAGCTGATTTTTAAAAGCCAAATACCAAAACATGGCTGCCTCATGTGACTTTCCACAAATTCAATTCCTTTCCAAATAAGTATGGTGTTCATGTTAGTTTCCCATTCTGCGCTGTGAGTTTTGTGTAGACATTCATCCTGGTAGTTTGAGACAGTCAGTGTCTTTGTTTTAGAATGACCCATTCAACTCAGAATCTACCCTTTGATTGGTTTCAGGGAAGAGCACTGGCTCACATCAGCCTGGAAAGATCTTTTGTTCCCACTTGAACACTGGAGTAGTTCTAATCCACAAAAAGGGTCAGATGAACTTGGGTATCCATCTTTTTCAAGTTTTTTGTGTCGCGGACACTGACACTTGGAGCAGCATTGGAGACCAGGAAGACTCCGAGACCCAGGAGGTTAACGAGCCACTGGTGTCATCCATCAGGCAGCGAATGCCAGGTGTCCATTGGGAGGTACATGCAGCTAAGAACATAAGAGGAGCAGGCCATTCAGCCCTTTGCACCTGCTCCATCATTCAGTGAAACCACCTTCTACTTCAAAGCATTTTGCTGCCCTATCCCCATGTCTCTCGATGTTTCTAATATGTAGGAATCTATCGACCTTTGTCTTGAATATACTCAATGAGTGAGATTCCACAGCCCTCCGAGGTAGGGCTTCTGAAGTAGGAGATTGGTCCTTATCTCAGTCCTAAATGTCCTGCCCCTAATTCTGAGACTATGTCACCCGGTTCTAGACACCCCAGCCAGGAAACATCCTTCCGGCAGAGCTGTCAGAGGGTATGTGTGCCCTGGTTTGGATAATGGAAGATCCATATGGAACATGAGCACTGCAGTTACCCTCTGCCCCAAACGTGCAGCATCCTCTGTCGCAGTGACCTCAGCAAGGCAATGCCAGTGAGAGAAATGGATGGGGCAGCTGGTATCTCTGCGAGCATCTCATCCATCAATGAAGAGCAGGGAACCCCAAGCACACACCATGCTGGCAGATAAACGACAGCAATCTGCTCCTGGGGGCTCCTCTTTGGGCACTGGTGGTGGTGACAGCAGCTCTCTGCCAGTGCCGGTATTGTCTCAAGATTCTGCTAGACTTCCCACTCACACCTCCTTCATGCTGGCCACAGCATGTTATTGCTATGGGGCAGCCTTGGTTAATATGGGTGAACTGGGATCTTCCAGGGAAGGGGGTGTTGGAGGGTGAGGTGTGAAAAAATTCAGTCCACAACAGCCAATTGATCCTCTCATTTTCAAATTTAATTTTCCAATTCTACTTTTCATTTCAATAATTGTTCTGGAATTCTCTCCATAAAACTTTGTTCCTTCTCCTAACATCCCTGATCGAATATCCCTTCATATACCACTCAGAGTCAAACCTTGTTTCAGTCCCAATCTGCTGGGATGTTGTATTATTTTGAAGGCAATATCTAACGGTGAGTCTGATATAAAGAAATGGACCTCCTCACACTCTCCCACCTGAGACAAAACTTGTTGGGGGTTTTAACTTTGTATGAAGCTGCAAATTGCTGCCTCTTATTCACTCTGATAAAAGAAAATGGGACCGATTGATTTCAACTGGCTGATCCAATATCAACCTTGTTAGTGTGAACCCCATTGGTCGGTAACTTCTCTTTCATTGCGTCTCACATTTGGAAATGGGAGGAACCTTTAAAATGTACGTTTCACTTAAGTGAGAACAGTTGCCATGGTGCCATTGGGGATGGTATGATGTCAGGAGAGTGATTCATGATTCTGTCCCACCGCAGAAAAGACCAGATCAATCTCTGATGCATTTTTAATGAGTCTTACTCATTATCAGCGTTTCAGTCTTGTCGATACAAGATGTCTTACTGATGAACGAGTAATACTTTTTGACAGCCTTCAGAGTAAAAATACAACTGAACAATTAAACTCATCCGCTGACCTGATTGCTGAGTTCATTTACTCAGAGAAAATGGCTGTGCTTTGATTCTGGGGGTGAGCGTTACTTAATCTCAGGACCCCTGCTCCAATCCTGACCTCCATCCAGTCTAATTTGTACAGGTCCACCGACATGTGTCACGGTTGGCTCTGATATTCCCACCCTCTTCTTGTTATCACTCAATAAATGTGAAGGCAGGTGATTGATGAAAATGTGAGTGAGGTGCAGGAGAGAAATGTGTTCAACAAAGAAACAATAAACTGGGAATTCAAATACACCCATTACAGGGCAGACAGGTGAGCAGGAGTTGTTGGATGGTGGGGACCAGGGGTAGAAAGATAGTCGGGGGGGGGGAGGGGGGGGGGGAGCTGATGGGGGAAGGAGGCAGTGATGGAGGAGGGTCAGTGTGGAGGGAGGAGGTAATGTTGAACAGACAGGAAGTGATGGAGTGAAGGACCAGTGATGAGGAGGATGAGTTGATGATGGTGGAGGGGGCAGGGGCAGTGATTGGAGAGGGGGAGTGATGGATGAGGGGGTGGCGATGGGGAGAGGGGGCAGCGATGGGCAGAGTGGTGACAGTGATGGACAGCAAGATAGGTGATAATCAGCCCACCATGCTAAAGGCTTAGGAGAAAAATTTAGTCCTGAAAGGATTAGGGAATTTGCAGCTGGACTTTCTACCATTGCCTGGGGAAGAGAAGGAACAAAGAGAACTTGGATTGCTTTTAAACCATGGATTTGAATTAGGAGAATGAAAGTTGCCTTGATGCAGTTGTAAAGGTGCAGGAGTCATGGTAAATCTGTTAAAGATCAAAAAGTGATTTGCAGATTGCTACAAAAAAAGATCAAATAACTGTTTGGAATGGATTTGAGAGAATAGAGTGTTCACTGCTGATCAGTCCGGTCCTGCACAGGGTATCTGGGGTTTCAGAAACTGAATAAAGTGGGAGTGGGAGTGTTGAATAAATTCTTCATATCAGTCTTCATCTGTGATCATTTTCTGATCTATTGGAAATGACAGTGAATCTCTGGAATGGGAAAGTGTGTAAATTGAAGCAACACAGATGAGTTCCCAGCCTTGTTTCTGAGAATGGATTTCCACCTCTAATTACCTGCTGCTGATGAAAAAATTCCCAATCCCTTCCCTTTAGAAATGGTGGCCTGGGTCGCTGGGGGTGTCAGTCAGGCAGGTGAGCACACCACCATCTCCAAGTACCTTTCATGTCTCACACTGTCTTCACTTGAAAAGATATTGTCCATCCTTCGTGGTTGCTGGATAAAACAACCTCCCGAACAAAGTTATGGATGTGTCTGCTTCACGTTGACTGTGATGGCCCTGGAGGGTGACTCACCAATGGGCAACTGGGGATGGGCAATAGCTCCCCCTCCCCATCCCAAAAACATTCATGTGCTGGTACAGCAAGTGATAGGCAAGGCAATGTACTTGTTGCAAGGGGAATGGAATATTAAAGTAGGGAAATTTGACTGCAACTATACAGGGCCTTTTTGAGGCCACATCTAGAAAAGTGTATGGAGCATTCATCTGATTTGCAAAAGGATAAAAATGCATTGGAAGCAGTTCAAAAATGGTTCTGTTCCCCCCCCCCCCACCGCCACCTCCCCCCCCCCTCTCCCCCCCCCCCCCCACCCCCACCGCCACCTCCATCCCCCCCTCCCCCCCACCCAACCCGACCCCTCCGCATCATTGACCCTCACACATCTTTCCCCATCTAATTTTCTTCTTCAAGATATTCTGATGCTGCTGCCTGGCAAGCACAGCAGCCTCAGGACAGAGAGCGAGAGGGACAGAGCAACACCACAATACTGATCAAGTATCACCAAGACAAGATCTAACACTTCCAGCCACCAGCTCAGGTTCAGGCACTGTGTGAACTTTATAGACCAACACAGAGTCTATGTGAGTCACTGGAGGGAGTAGCGGCATGTGTAGCAGCTCTCCAGGAAGTGGCTGTTCTGCTGCAGAGGACTAGAATGAGGACGTTCTGGAGTGGCCTAGGTCAGGGTGCTTACTGAGGTGCTGGGGAATTGGCATGTCAGAGAGAGCACGTTGTGTGAATATCAGGCACTAGGTAAAAATGAGCAGCTAATCCGATATCACCCATTTTGTGCCATTGACTGGGACAAATTGACAGCCCCTGATCTGTTCATGTCCCTGTCCGAGCAACAATACCATTAATCTTCCTCTCCAACTGAGAGCAAGCTGCTTGCAATGAGGTTTAAAAGAACAAAGAACAAAGAACAATACAGCATAGGAACAGGCCCTTCGGCCCTCCAAGCCCGCACCGCTCCCTGGTCCAAACTAGACCATTCTTTTGTATCCCTCCATTCCCACTCCGTTCATGTTACGTCTCGTACACCCAAACTGCAGGATGAACAGTCTCCATTAGGACAATTAACTGAATTCTCAAAGCCACATGGCTATTTTAGATTCCAGCCTCTGTTATTCCTTTGGACAGAGGAATGGATTTCAGCGACACTGCGATAGGTTCCTTCCCAGCCTCACCATTTCATGAATCCAGTTGCTTCAGTCTGAACTATATCAAATTATTGTAATGTTAATGAAATTAACTCACCTGTAAAACCGTTCAGAAACAGAGTACTAATTCAATCAATTGTCCCCAGATATATTATTTTAAAGGCATTTATAATATGTAATCAACGTTGTGTAAATTAAATCGAATAGGAAGCTGAAAGAAAAGCATTTTTTGGAACTGATTTGCTGAATTGTATCTCTGGTGAGAAGTGGCTCTAACATCTATGTAATTCACTAATGGAAGATTTTCATTTCCCTCTAAGGAACATACACAACACAGCTCACCAAACGTCACTGCCTCTATGAAGCAGAAAATCAAATATCCGGTCATTTCAAGAAACATTTCTGGGTGCTGGTATTTTATTCTGCAGCAAATAATGCTGTACATGTCCTCCTGAAAAGTTGTCATTTTTACCTTATTATTTTATTTAAGTTTTACAGACATCCATACTAAAGACACACGGACAATGCATGCATGCATCATTTGATGTACATCGAGTTGACAGAGAACATTACAACTATCTCATTCAAACCAGAAGCTATAAATAGCCATGCACAGAATCTGCCATTGTGCAGATTTGGCTTCAGCGTTTAAAAGGAGATATTTAAAATTAATATCTTGTTCCAGCAGGAGTCGGTCATTTTGTTATTGAATATGAAGCACAGTGGAGGAGACTAGGCCCAAAGTGGGTCCCAGTCTGAGATTGCCGTTGCATTTTGCATCAGAGTTGTATTGAGAGGAACAAAGAACAAAGAAAATTACAGCACAGGAACAGACCCTTCGGCCCTCCAAGCCTGCACCGACCATACTGCCCGACTGAACTAAAACCCCCTACCCTTCCAGGGACCATATCCCTCTATTCCCATCCTATTCATGTATTTGTCAAGTTGCCCCTTAAAAGTCACTATTGTATCCACTTTCACTACTTCCCCTGGCAGCGATTTCCAGGCACCCACCATCCTCTGTGTAAAAAACTTGCCTCGTCCATCTCCTTTAAACCTTGCCCCTCGCACCTTAAAGCTGTGCCCCCGAGTAATTGACTCTTCCACGCTGGGAAAAAGAGGTATTTGAAATTTGCAGCCTGCAACACAAATCTATTAGATCTAATCAGCTGTTAGTTTATTAAAAGTTATCAATGCCATTAATCATGATGAGTGACAGATACCCATTTGCTGTTGAATTGATTCTGTTAGAACATAGAACAGTACAGCACAGAACAGGCCCTTCGGCCCACGATGTTGTGCCGAGCTTTATCTGAAACCAAGATCAAGCTATCCCACTCCCTATCATCCTGGTGTGCTCCATGTGCCTATCCAATAACCGCTTAAATGTTTCTAAAGTGTCTGACTCCACTATCACTGCAGGCAGTCCATTCCACACCCCAACCACTCTCTGCGTAAAGAACCTACCTCTGATATCCGTCCTGTATCTCCCACCACGAACCCTATAGTTATGCCCCCTTGTAATAGCTCCATCCACCCGAGGAAATAGTCTTTGAACGTTCACTCTATCTATCCCCTTCATCATTTTATACACCTCTATTAAGTCTCCCCTCAGCCTCCTCCGCTCCAGAGAGAACAGCCCTAGCTCCCTGCAGTAACTTGGGTTGCTGGAGGGTGGGTGGAATTTTTTAAATTACAGCAGCTAGGAAAATAAATTACTATTCCTCTCAACTCTTCAAATTAAACCACCGAAAGCATCTCGAATTTTATCCCTGGATTTGGACAAATATTTCACCAAGTGCTGATCAGCCATATTAATTAGGCAAAGTAATGGCTGGATTATTCATAACCATCCTGTAAATCTTTATAGTTCTGGCAGCAGGTCGTTAAACTGGTGTGGGAACCCTCCCTTTCTCACTTCACAGATGCTGCCTGACCTGCTGAGTGTTTCCAGCTTCTTCTGTTTTTGCTTCAGATTTCCAGCATAATCTCCAGTAAAACCCAGAAGGATTGGCCGTGCAATGGTTCACTTCCAACCCTGTGCAATCAGAGCTCCATAGAAGTATGATAGACCTTTTGCTTTGAAAATGCTGCTTATCTGTGACAGCTGGTTCCATTGGTTCCATCACTTTCTAACTGGCCATTGGTGGGTTTAGCAACCAAGTGACTATTGGAGAGACTCATTCAAATGGAATTCCATTACCCAGGCTGGGATTTTGATATTCCTGACATCATAACCAGAGCTGCGTTGCTACTTCTGCTTTCTCTCTTTATGCTGTTTCCCGTGTGATTATAATTAAGACTCAAATGTCAACGATGCATGTGTAAAACACGTGTGAGGGGGAGGTTATCATTGGTCAAACTCACAGTCAGCTGACAATGCAGCAGGTATGGACAACCTATCAGAGAGCCTGGGAAATCACAGCAGGTCTGACAGCATTTGTGAAGAGAGAATGTTTGGAATCAGGATGACTCTTTGTCAGACTCTTGGTCATCCTGACACAAAACATTGGCTCTATTCTCTCTCCACAGACACTGTCAGACCTGCTGAGATTTTCCAGCATTTTCTGTTTTTGTTTCGGATTCCAACATCAGCACTAATTTGTTTTTATCATAGAGTCATAGAGGTTTACAGGAAACAGGCCCTTCAGCCCTACTTATCCATGCCACCCCTTTTTTTAACCACTAAGCTAGTCCCAGTTGCCTGCATTTGGCCCATTTCCCCCTATACCCATCTTATCCATGTAACTGTCTAAATGCTTTTTAAAAGACAGAATTGTACCTGCCTCTACTACTACCTCTGGTAGCTTGTTCCAGACACTCACCACCCTCTGTGAAAGAATTGCCCCTCTGGACACTTTTGGATGTCTCTCCCCTCTCACCTTAAACCTATACCCCCTAGTTTTAGACTCCCCTACCTTTGGGAAAAGATATTGACAACCTAGCTGATCTGTGCCCCTCATTATTTTATAGACCTCTATGAAATCACCCTATACCTCCTACGCTCCAGAGAAAAAAGTCCCAGTCTATCCAGCCTCTCCTTGTAACTCAATGCATCAAGTCCCGATCGCATCCTGGTAAATCTTTTCTGCACTCTTTCTAGTTTAATAATATCCTTTCTATAATAGGGTGACCAGAACTGTACACAGTATTCCAAGTGTGGCCTTACCAATGTCTTGTACAACTTCAACAAGACGTCCCAACTCCTGTATTCAATGTTCTGACCAGCGAAACCAAGCATGTTGAATGCTTTCTTCAGAACGTCTTGTAGAGCTTTCTGTCTGATCCAGAATTCGGGTACATTCAGGGCGGCACGGTGGCACGGTGGTTAGCACTGCTGCCTCACAGTGCCAGGGACTCGGGTTTGATTCTGGCTTTGGGTCATTGTCTGTGTGGAGTTTGCACGTTCTCCCTGTGTCTGCGTGGGTTTCCTCCGGGTGCTCCGGTTTCCTCCCACACTCCAAAGATGTGTGGGTTAGGTAGATTGGCAATGCTAAATTGTCCCTTAGTGTCAGGGGAATTAGCTAAGGTAAATGCATGGAGTTATGGGGATAGGGCCTGGGTGGGATTGTGGTTTGTGCAGACTCGATGGGCTGAATGGCCTCCTTCTGTACTGCAGGATTCTGTAAATTCCTTCCATATCTGGAGGGAAGGCAAAGGCCAGGAACATGGAGAAGAAAATATGAAACAAACTGGAGGTGAGGACAGTGAAACTGAATAAACTCAGTGTGGTAGATAAATGACTGCAGATGCTGGAATCTGAAACAAAAACAGAAAATGTTGGAAAATCTCAGCAGGCCTGACAGCCTCTGTGGAGAGAGAACAGGGCTCTGCGAAGGGTCATCCAAACTCGAAACATTGGCTCTATTCTCTTTCCACAGACGCTGTCAAACCTGCTGAGATTTTCCAGCATTTTATATTTCTGTTTCAGTGAGGTAGATGTTGACTTTGATAATGTAAAGCAGATGATTGGCCTGATTTGGAGAGAGATTTTAATTCATTCAAAATCCACCGACTTGAGCAAAGTTAAAATCAGGACTAATGCCGCTCGCCCTTTTTATTTTTATCTCCTATCAAATCATTTCTTTAAAGTAGTTCTTGCCCCACTTCAGGCAGTGGGGGCTTTGCACCTGCAGCACTGAAATTGGACATCTTTAATTTATTCACTTCAGCTCCCAGGAGGGTTGAACAGTTGACAAATTAGATGCTAGAATCTTTCAAATTCTGGAGTACAGCGGACGTCCTTAGCAGCTCATTTATCAGAAAAAGCAAAATGTTTTATTTATTAGTTATCCTATCCCCTGTAATAATTGGAAAGGAGGGAATGTTTGTTAAATGTTGTGGATACTGTAAATGTCAAAGCTGGGATTTGCTATTTGCAATAACAGGGTGTAGATTGTGTTCGAGACAGGGATAGCAGCAACTTGGCAAGCTGCATGGGCACCACAAGTGACAGTTTAATGGTGTGTTTTGGAAATTAATAACAAGGTCAGTACCGAGTGGACAATTTTAATGAGGTTTGTTGAGATCATGCACTAAAATTGTTGAATGGTTTGGTGTGTTTTTTAATTTAACAAAAGTGTTTCTGTGTACAGAACTTAACCTATGAGTAAAATTAATTTTGGCTGAATTTTAATGGTTTCTGAACTCTCTTTGTTTGTAGGCAAGAACAGAACAAGGCACGCAAAGAAAGCTCCGCTAATCAGGCCTGCTTTTTTCACAGACTCTATCTGGAATCCACCATTTGTTTTCCAATGAAAACAACTTCAGTTGCCCATCGCCCCCACCTCGATATCACAATTTCCGCTCCCCAACAAACCTTCTTTAATTCATCCACATTTTCTGAAAGTTAAAGTTTTCAAAATTATTCCAAGTATAGCGTTATCCTTTGATGTATATTTGCGCAATGCGACTACCTTGGCAACACCACTGAAAACAGCCTCACGATAACTGGAGAGTTTTACTGATTGGGCAATGATATCGCGAATTCCTTCACCTTTTCCATTTTGATTTATAGAGGGTGAATTTCCTCACCCTTTTTGATATAGCAAAGGTGGACGAGCCAGTCATGTAATCTTCAGAAGCAGAAAATCATCACAAGCCATTTCCACCTATTTCCACTGCGTGTTTTTCATTCTTCCCAGGGACTCTTGTTTCATTTGTTTAATATGTCAGCTTCGCTGGCTCGGACAGCATTTATTGCCCATTCCTAGTTGCCCTTGAGAAGGTGGTGGTGAGCAGCCTTCTTGAACCACTGCAGTCCATGCGATGTAGGTGCATCCACAGTGCTGTTAGGGAGGGAGTGCCTGCATTTTGACCCAGCAACAGTGAAGGAACAGCGATATATTTCCAAGTCAGAATAGTGAGTGACTTGGAGGGGAATCTGCAGGTCGTGGTGTTCCCATGTGTTGCTTCCCTTGTCCTTCTAGATGGTATTGGTCATGGGTTGGAAAGGTGCTGTTGAATGAGGCTTGGTGAGTTACTGCTGTACATTTATAGATGGTAAACACTGCCGTTACTATGCATCGGTGGTGGAGTAAATGAATGTTTGTGATGGGGTGTCAATCAAATGTTTTGCTTTATCCTGGATGTGGTGGTGCTTTCTGAGTGTTGTTGGAGCTGCACTCATCCAGGCAAAGGAGGAGTATTCATCAAACTCCTGACTTGCGCCTTGTATCGATGGTGGGGGAGCTTTGGGGAATCGGGCGGTGAGTTACATGTTGTAAAATTCCTAGCCTCCCAGCTGCTCTCCTGGACACATGGCTGGTCAGGTTCAGTTTCTGGTCAATGGTAGCCCCCCCACCCCCCCCCCCCCCCCAGCTGCTGAGAGTGGGGATTCAGCAATGAAAACGTCATTGAATGTTCAGGGGAGAAGTTGGATTCTTTCTTGTTGGCGATGGTCACTTCCTGGCACTTGTGTGGTGTGAATGCGACCTCCCGCTTAGTTCAAGCTTGAATGTTGTCCGCTCTCGACTGCGACTGTTCTCCGGCTCTGGGAATCGCGCATGCATTCCCAGTGCATGCGTGAATCCCACGAAATGGCCGACATGTGATTCTCCTGACCAGATCCACTAGAAAAGTTGCGGATCGCAATGGGAGAATCGGGCCCTAAGTATCTACCGATGACCATGAAACCATTGTTGATTGTCAGAAAAACCCATCTGGTTCACTGATGTCCTTTAGGGAAGGAAATCTGCCGTCCTTACCCGGTCTGGCCTACATCTGACTCCAGAGCCACAGCAATGTGGTTAACTCTCAACTGCCCTCGGGCAACTAAGGATGGGCAATAAATGCTGGCCAGCCGGCGACGCCCATGTCCCACAAATTAATAAAAAAAGCTAAGATTGATTTCCGACCACCACAACCTTTGTGCCAGGTTTGATTCCAACCAGCCGAAAATTTTCCCCTGGTTCCCGTTGGCTCCAGTTTTGTTAGGGCTGCTTGATGCAACATTTGGTCAAATGCTGCCTTAATATCAAGGGCTGTCACCCTCACCTCACCGCTGGAATTTTGAACAAGGTTGCAATGAGGTGAAGATCCCAACAACTCTGTGGAAAGGTGAAGCATCATAACCATCTTCAGCCAGAAATGCTGAGTGAATAATCCATCTCGGCCTCCTCCTGCGGTCAAGTCTTCAGCCAATCCAATCCTGCAGAAAATCAAACTCAGCATCATGAGCAGGTTACTTGAGGAAATGCTGCTAAAAGCAATGTCGATGGTGTTTCCCATCAATTTGCTGATGATCGAAGTTAAACTGATAGGGCAGCAATTGGCCGGGTTGGGTTTGTCCTGCTTTTTGTGTACAGGACATAACTGGGCAATTTTCCACATTGTCGGGTAGATGCCAGTGTTATAACTGTAGTTGTTTGGAGTATATATAAATGATCAAGAGGGAAATGTGGGTGGGCTGATTAGTAAGTTTGCAGATGACGTGAAGATTGGCGGGCGGACTAGCTGATAGTGCCGGGGATTGTCAGAAGATATAACAGGATATAGATAGATTGGAGACTTGGGCACAGAAATAGCAGATGGAATTTAATCCAGACAAATGCAAGGTGATGCGTTTTGGAGGATCAAATTTAGGTGTGAATTATGCTGTAAATGGCAGAACCCTTAGGAACATTAACACACAGAGGGATCTGGGCGTGCAGGTCCACAGTTCCCTAAAAGTGACAACACAGGTGGCCAAGGTGATTAAGAAGGCAAATGGCATGCTTGCCTTCATCAGCTGGGCATTGAGTACAAGAGTTGGGAGCTTTATAAAACCGTGGTTTATTGCATTTGATTTGATTTGATTTATTATTGTCACATGTATTAGAATACAATGAAAAGTATTGATTCTTGCGCGCTATACAGACAAAACATACCATTCAAAGAGAAGGAAACGAGAGAATGCAGAATGTAGTGTTACAGTCATAGCTAGGGTGCAGAGAAAGATCAACTTAATGCAAGGTAAATCCATTCAAAAGTCTGACAGCAGCAGGGAAGAAGCTGTTCTTGAGTCGGTTGGTATGTGACCTCAGACTTTTGTATCTTTTTCCCGACGGAAGAAGGTGGAAGCGAGAATGTCCGGGGGTGCGTGGGATCCTTAATTATGCTGGCTGCTTTGCCGAGGCAATGGGAAGTGTAGACAGAGTCAATGGATGGGAGGCTGGTTTGCGTGATGGATTGGGCTATATTCACGAACTTTTGTAGTTCCTTGCGGTCTTGGGCAGAGCAGGAGCCATACCAACCTGTGATACAACCAGAAAGAATGCTTTCTGTGGTGCATCTGTAAAAGTTGGTGAGAGTCGTAGCTGACATGCCAAATTTCCTTAGTCTTCTGAGAAAGTAGAGGCGTTGGTGGGCTTTCTTAACTATAGTATCAGCATGGGGGGGACCAGGACATGTTGTTGGTGATCTGGACACCTAGAAACTTGCAGCTCTCGACTCTTTCCTTCTCGTCGTTGGGTACGAGGAGGGTGCTCCTGGGTCTCAGGCGTGCTGTATACAGGGGCTGGACTAGCACAGCGCCGCACAGGAGCGTCAGGATGGAATGGTGTGTCAGGGTGGGCATCGGGGGTGAGGGGCGAGGGGCCGTAGGGTGCAGTACCAGCGGGGGCCAAATCCCGAATGGAAACCGTATCCTCCCGCCCATCGGGGAACGCCACATAGGCGTACTGGGGATTTGCGTGGAGGAGCCGGACCGGCTCGACCAGTGGATCCGCCTTATGGGTCCGCACGTGCTTCCGGAGCAGGACAGGCGCGGAGGTCGTCAGCCATGACGGTAGCGAGGTTCCCGAGGAGGACTTCCTGGGGAAGACAAACATGCGTTCGTGAGGGGTAGCATTCGTGGCAGTACACAGCAAGGAACGAATGGAGTGCAGGGCGTCGGGGAGGACTTCTTGCCAACGAGAGACTGGAAGGCCCTTAGACCGTAAAGCTAGCAAAATGGCCTTCCAGACGGTGGCGTTCTCTCGTTCCACTTGCCCGTTTCCCCTGGGGCTATAGCTGGTAGTCGAGGCTATGCCCTTGGAAAGTAGGTACTGCCGCAGCTCGTCGCTCATGAAAGAGGACCCCCGGTCGCTATGAATATAGCTGGCGAACCCGAACAAGATGAAAAGGTCATGCAGGGCGTTAATGACAGTGGCGGAGGTCATGTCTGGGCAGGGAATAGCCAAAGGGAACCGCGAATACTCATCTATGATGTTGAGAAAATAAATATTGCGGTTGTTGGAGGGAAGTGGCCTCTTGAAATCGACACTGAGGCGTTCAAAGGGGCGGGTAGCTTTGATGAGCTGTGCTCTGTCCGACCGATAGAAGTGCGGTTTGCACTCCGCGCACACCTGGCGATGCCTGGTGACGGACCTGACTTCGTCAATGGAGAACGGCAGATTCCGGGCCTTGACGAAGTGAAAGAACCTAGTGACCCCGGGATGGCAGAGATCGTTATGGAGCGTCTGCAGCCGGTCCAGGTTCGCGCTGGCACAGGTCCCTCGAGACAGAGCATCTGGGGGTTCATTGAGTTTCCCCGGGCGGTATAAGATATCGTAGTTGTAGGTGGAGAGTTCGATCCTCCACCTCAATATCTTATCATTATTGCTGAACATGAAGGCATCGGACCGTTGGTCCGTAAGAAGGGTGAACCGTTTGCCCGCTAGATAGTGGCGCCAGTGTCGCACGACCTCTACGATGGCCTGCGCCTCCTTTTCGACTGAGGAGTGTCGAATTTCAGGGCCCTGGAGGGTGCGCGAGAAGAAGGCCACGGGTCTGCCCGCCTGATTAAGAGTGGCGGCTAGGGCAAAATCAGACGCATCGCTCTCCACTTGGAAGGGGATGGATTCATCCACTGCGTGCATGGTGGCCTTCATAATGTCAGCTTTGATGCGGTCAAAAGCCAGTCGGGCTTCTGCCGCGAGAGGGAAGGATGTTGATTTCATAAGTGGACGGACCTTGTCCGCGTACTGAGGGACCCACTGGGCGTAGTAGGAAAAGAAGCCCAGGCATCTCCTCAGCGCTTTAAGGGTGGTGGGGAGGGGGCGCATGCGGTCAGGGTCGGGGCCAATGACCCCATTCTCCACGACACAACCAAGGATGGCGAGCCTGCGTGTGCTGAATACGCACTTCTCCTTGTTGTAGGTCAGATTGAGAAGTGCCGCCGTGTGGAGGAATTTTTGGAGATTAGCGTCGTGGTCCTGCTGATCGTGGCCGCAGATGGTGACGTTATCCAGGTACAGGAAGGTAGCCTGTAGCCCGTTCTGGTCCACCATTCGGTCCATCTCACGCTGGAAGACCGAGACCCCGTTAGTGACGCCGAAAGGGACCCGTAGGAAGTGATAGAGCCGGCCAGCGGCCTCGAAGGCGGTATATTGGCGGTCTGATGGGCGGATAGGGACCTGGTGGTATGTCGACTTCAGATCGATGGTGGAGAACATCTGATATTGCGCAATCTGATTGACCATATCAGATATACGCGGGAGAGGGTACGCGTCCAGCTGCGTGTACCTATTGATGGTCTGACTGTAGTCAATAACCATGCGCATCTTCTCCCCAGTCTTCACAACCACCACTTGGGCCCTCCAGGGACTGGTACTGGCCTCAATGATCCTTCTCCCAGAAGACGCCGCACTTCTGACCGGATAAATGCCCGGTCCCCGGCGCTGTACCTCCGGCTCTTGGTGGCAATAGGCTTACAATCGGGGGTGAGGTGCTCGAAGAGCGAGGGAGGGGTAACCTTGAGGGTCGAGAGACCGCAGGTATTACGCGGCCGCTGAGCATTCAGTTGCGGGTTTCGGACTGAGATGGAGGGGAATGGCCCATCATAGACCATCGTGACGCTTCCTAAGTGGCACATGAAGTCCAGCCCTAGTAATACGGCAGCGCAGAGCTGAGGCAGCACGAGGAGCTTGCACCTCTCGTACACTGTGCCACGTACAGTGAGGCTTGCTATACAGTAGCAGAGGATACTCACAGACCGGGACGTTGATGCCATGGAAATGGACTGCTGCATTGGCAGCACTGACAGCCCGAAGCGCTTCACCGCAGCTGGGTGGATGAAGCTCTCGGTACTGCCCATGTCAAACAGGCAGTCAGTTACGTGGCCATTTACCTCGATGCCCATAGTTGACCAGGCGAGTGGGTGAGGTCTGGAGTGGTCCAGCACGACTGAAGCCACTGTCGGAGCAGGTGAGGCATCCGGAGTAGCAGGCACCGTGGATGCGGTGGATGGAATCCAAGATGGCGGCCCCCGTGAGTCGATTGATGGCACCCAAAATGGCGGCCCCCGCAGGTCGCACGCGGCCGATGACGCCCAAGATGGCGGCCCCCACGAATCGCACACGGTCGACGGCGCCCAAGATGGCGGTCCCCGCGATCCGCACGTGGTCGATGGCGGCGGGGAGGGTGACTCCCGAGGGTCACACGCGGCGCTGCTGGGCTTTGAGGCCGACTTTCCCCAGCGTACCTTAGTGTAATGCCCCTTCTTCCCGCAGGCAGAACAGGTAGCGTCCTTCGCAGGGCAGCGGCGTCGCGGGGGTTTGTCCAGACCGCAGAAATAGCACTTTGGGCCTCCGGGGACGGCAGCTGTGGTCCGCTCCACTTCGGGACGTGGCACGGCGTTCGCTTGGGACCCACCCGGGTACAGCGGCGCTGGCGATCGCGGCGCCCACGGTGTGCTCACATGGTCGGGGGTATATGCATCGAGGTTTCTAAAAGCCACCTCCAATGAGCCTGCAAGTTCCACCGACTTCGTAAGGTCGAGCCCACCTTGCTCCAGAAGTCGCTGCCGGACGTACGATGACCGGATACCCGCGACGAAGGCATCCCTAATGAGATCGTCCGTATTCTGAGCGGCCGAGACAGCTTTGCAGCCGCAAGTCCTGCCGAAGGCCCGCAGCTCCCTCAGGAATTGCTCTGTAGATTCCCCGGGCTGTTGCCTGCGTGTGGCGAGCAGGTGTCTTGCGTATACCTCGTTCAGCCGCTGGTTGTACCGGCCCTTCAGTATCTCGATTGCCTCGTCACACGTAGTGGCGTCGCAAATCATTGCGAAGACGTGTGCGCTTCCACGGGCGTGGAGCACATGGAGTTTGTCGCTGTCCGTCACGACGACCGAGGTGGATGAGGCGATAAATGCTTCAAAACAATGAAGCCAGTGGTTAAAGATTTTGGAGGCACCAACAGCCTGAGGTTCGAGATCTAACTTGTCTGGTTTTAGCAACTGCTCCATCGCCTTAAAAACCTTTTAGCGAATAAAATTGATGCGCGTCTGGTAAATAGACAAAGCTGATGTTGCCAGAAACAGAAGGCTTTTTATTTGCTAAAAAAGGAACGACGTGGAACAGACAATAAACAGACAATACTGAGCATGTGGACCTCCCGACTGAAGGCCAGAGGGGGAGGGCTGCAGCCTTTATACCCTGAGGGCGGAGCCTCCAGTTAAGGGTGCAGCCGAATTAAAGGTGTCAGGGAGTGTCTCATATATGAACAGTAGTGGCAACAATATATACAGCTCAACCGTGCCGAAGGCGCGACAGTGGTTTACCACAGTCTGGAAGCTTTATAACCCTCCCACATCTCATTCCTTGTTCTTTCGGGACAGTGGTCGAGGTTGGGCTGACATCTGTACATCAGTGGGGGAGCTTGTCTAAGGAAAGGGCGAAGATTCCGGTTGTATCAGACTGTGCCACCCAGTGTACAGGGTTGTTTCTTGTTCTTGCAGAGGTCTTTCCCATCTCTGCCCAGGTCCGGGATCCAAAACTTTGTCTTCCAGCTGCAACAACTCTGGTCTGATGCAGTCTGTTATAGACAGAACTTACTTCAGTCTGTAGAATTGCTTGTTTGCTTGTATAGCCCAGTACTGTTTGATACCAAACCATGATGTGGAGATGCCGGCGTTGGGCTGGGGTAAACAAACCACACAGTAAACAACCAAAGCTTCAGCACAAGTCTTGGGACAACTGGACAGCAAACGGTGACCTGTCTATTCTGCTTCTAGAAGACTATCGGACACAGAATCCAGGTTTGCCGTCATCGACAAGGAAGTTCTGGCAGTCACACAGGCTTATGAGAAGCTTTGGTTGATACCAAAGCACACAGGAGTTTCTTCAGCAGAATAGGGAGTTGTGCACATGCTCCCTGCCCATCAGGAGTTCAGAATGGCCATACTGGGGAGCTGGTGTGACAATGCAATCCGGCTAGAGCTGCAGTGTGGGAGGGTGGGGAGTGGTCCGAGGGTGGGGGTGGTCAGAGGGTGGGAGTGGTCTGAGTAGACCTCCAGATGTGTGATGAAGGTGATGTCTTGTTTGGTCAAAAGTCTCACAGTGGCCCCTTTGTCAGATTCGTTCCCTGGACAGAGACAGTTTTCTGCCAAACTGAGGCGTGGGTGAAACCTCTGGATCCAAGGAGACATCTGTATGAGCTCCTTTTCATTTAACAAGGAGACCAGTGGTTTATTGTCTATCTCGGGTGTGAGTTTGAGGCTGATGATAAAGTCAGGAAACTTCTCACAAGCCTGTGTGACTGCCAGAACTTCCTTGTCGATGACGGCAAACCTGGATTCTGTGTCCGATAGTCTTCTAGAAGCAGAATAGACAGGTCACCGTTTGCTGTTCAGTTGTCCCAAGGCTTGTGCTGAAGCTTTGGTTGCTATGGTGGTGGAATGTGTTGAGGAGAAATATCTTCACTCAGGGGGTGATGAACCTGTGGAATTCTCAACCACAGAAGGTGTGGAGGCCGAGTCACTTAAAATAGTGAAGAAGGAAATGTATATATTTCTGGACTTGAAAGATGTCAAGGGGTGTGGGGAAAGTGCAGAAGAGTGCAGGAGTATGGAGTTGAGATAGAGGATTAGCCATGATCACGTTTAGACTGTTACATGGGTAAGATGGGTATAGAGGGATATGGGCCAAATGCAGGCAATTAGGACTAGCTTAGGAGTTAAAAAAAGGGGCAGCATGGACAAAGGGCCAAAGGGCCAAAGGGCCTGTTTCCATGCTGTAAACCTCTATGACTCTGTGACTCTATGTTGAATGGTGGAACAGGCTCAAAGGGCCGAATGGCCAACTCCTGCTCCGATTTTCTATCTTTCTGTGTAACTCATTGATTGATCAAAGGGGTTTCCATTCTTGCCTTTGTTTGAACCAGGTCTCCATCAATGCGACAATTTCTTAAACTCAAGTAACAATTTTTGTCTGTAGAACATAGAACATAGAACAGTACAGCACAGAACAGGCCCTTCGGCCCACAATGTTGTGCCGAGCTTTATCTGAAACCAAGATCAAGCTATCCCACTCCCTATCATCCTGGTGTGCTCCATGTGCCTATCCAATAACCGCTTAAATGTTTCTAAAGTGTCTGACTCCACTATCACTGCAGGCAGTCCATTCCACACCCCAACCACTCTCTGCGTAAAGAACCTACCTCTGATATCCGTCCTGTATCTCCCACCACGAACCCTATAGTTATGCCCCCTTGTAATAGCTCCATCCACCCGAGGAAATAGTCTTTGAACGTTCACTCTATCTATCCCCTTCATCATTTTATACACCTCTATTAAGTCTCCCCTCAGCCTCCTCCGCTCCAGAGAGAACAGCCCTAGCTCCCTCAACCTTTCCTCATATGACCTACCCTCCAAACCAGGCAGCATCCTGGTAAATCTCCTCTGCACTCTTTCCAGCGCTTCCACATCCTTCCAGCGCTTCCACATCCTGTAGCTCACAACCTTCGATGTCCTACTCAGACTTACATGCCAATTCCTCACAGCACTCTGCGTCATTCACACCCAGTCATTGCAAACACTCACAATAGCTAATTGCATCCCGGAGGATTTAAGTAGTGAGCTTCAGTAAGCAACACTGAATGACTCATTGAATGTTAGTGAAAAGGAGCAGGAAGTGGGTGAAAGTGGAGGCAGAAGAACATGTTGACCAGACAACCAGCAGGTCAGCTTCCTTCAGTTAGGGCTCTGTGAAACTTACTGAGAGGAGATTTCTATCTGAACACAATTACCTTGTTGAATAACTCGAGGCTTTTCAAACACCCTGTAAAATTTGGTGTGAAGCAACGTATGTCTGCTGGAAACAAGACCTGGCCAACATTCAGGTTTGGGCTGGCCAGTAGCAAGCAACATTTGCAGCACCCAAGTGCCAGGCAATGACTGGCAGCGCCCAAGTACCAGGCAATGACTGCCTCCAACAACGGTCAATCTAATCACCTCCCCTTGACATTCAATGGCATTACCATCACTGAATCCCCCATTATCAACATCCTGGAGATTACCATTGACTAGAAACTGAATTGGACTAGCCATATAAATGCTGTGGTTACAAGAGCAGGTCAGAGGTTAGGAATTCTGAGGTGAGTAACTCACCTCCTGACTCCCAAAGTCTGTCCACCATCTAAAAGACACCAGTCAGGAGTGTGATGGAATACTCCCCACTGACATGGATGTGTGCAGCTCCAACACCCGAGAAGCTCGAAACCATCCAGGACAAAGCAGCCCCGCTTGATTGCTGCCCACTGTAGATGATTATGGAACATGACAGCAAGGCATAGGAATCTACAGCACAAAGTATTGTGAATAGCTGGTGTGAATATTCACACTGTCCCTTTGGAAGCCTTGGGTTTACCTGTACAACAGCCTCTTTTCTTCATTGCTATGTGATCCAACGTGTGGTTTCAGTATCACACAGATGTGTGCACGTGCTGAGTGAGTGTGACAGGGGCACGACTGAAGCAGGATCAGAACAATACCACCATCAGTCCTACCCTCCATCACCAAAATCAAACTGTAGCGGATATGCCAGAAAGTGGCACGACCTAGCCAGTCGCACAGTAAGCCTGGATATTAGAACCAATTTCAGAGTCAAGTCACAAACCAGTAGAAGTAGATATTGGGTTGACTCAGTGCCAGACAGATTTCCACTGAGATCCAGCACCCAACCATCCCATTCCACTGGAAAATAACTCTATCATCGGCAGCCGCGCCATCAGCTGCCTGGGTCCCAAGCTCTGATTTCCACTGGCCATGCTAAAGTTGCCCCTTAGTGTCCTGAGATGTGTAGATTAGAAGGATTAGTGGGTAAAATATGTAGGGATATGGGGGTCAGGCCTGGGTGGGATTGTGGTCGGTGCAGACTCGATGGGCCAAATGGCCTCTTTCTGCACTGTAGGGTTTCTATGATTCTATTGATTCTAAACCTTCTCTACCTCTTTCTCCTTCTTTATGAGATTGGTAAAGCTGACCTGTAACCAGTATTTAGTCACCTGCTGCTATTTCTCTTTATACACTCGATATCAAATTTTGCTTCATGATGCTCCTGAGAAGCTTGTTTACAATGTTCTGTCAAAGGCAGCGTGTAAGTAAAGTTTCACCATACACTGTGATCAAAAGTGAATTATCACACGTTCACATGAAGGGCTGTTCGCTGTTTCGGCAAGTAATGTGTTGCATTTTATTTCTAAGCTATCCTTACAACCCACTCCAGATAGTGACAGATGAACAGAAAGGATTTGATGGTTGTTGAAATAATAGTGGACAGTGTTGCTCCTGGCCTCTTGATCCATTAGATACTGGTTAAATGGAAAGTTTAGATACTTAAAAGTGCTTATTTCCCCAAGGTTATAACAGCATCAACATTGTCAGTGTCCTGATGTGTTGTTGCCTGTAGCTGGAATTCTTCCTTCACCACTTCCACCATGACAAGACTTCTTTGTGTAATAAAGTTTATGGCATGCAGCAGACAACAGTTATTTTCTGTGGTGTGAGCTGTCCTGAATGATACTCCCTGACCTGGGTATAGAGGGATATGGGCCAATGCGGGCAATTGGGACTAGCTTAGTCGTTAAAAAAAAGGGGCTGCATGGACAAGTTGGGCCAGAGGGCCTGTGTCCCTGCTGTAAACCTCTATCACTCTGTGACTCTATAACTGAATGGCCTCCTTCTGTACTGTCGGGATTCTATAATTCTAGGATTCTATGATTTGGCAGTTGTCACTTGCTAATTGCTATCCGTTGCCATAGTTACAATCACAGTGGTAAGATTTCTTTTGCAATATTCAAGATTTACTGAACAAAAGGCAGTAAAAAAGGTCTAATGGGGGATGTGAGAATTCAGTTTATGATTCGCATGATTCTAATGAGACTGTCTAACTCGTATTAGAGCTGGCAACTAAATATATTGCTGATTTATCCAGTGTAGGCTTTTGTGAAAATAGTATATCTAGTTGTTACTGGATGGTGTCCAATTCCTTGGTAATCCCTGTGAAATTCGAAGGCTGGCTTCCAATATCTACACTTATGTCTGGTCAGTCTGTTAGCCACTTCCTGGGAGTAAAGAAAGCAGCTAGATCCACAACCAGCAGCTCCCTACATGGAATCCTGAGCACCGACATTAACCAATAAAATGCTTCAGTTTCCACACTTGTGAACATATAGACCTGCATTTCCCTCTCTGCTGTGAATGCAGAGTGTACATTCTGCCCACGTAGGAAAGCAAGTAGGCAGCATGGATTTACACCAGGATTCCCACTTCCTACAGGTATCCCAACCCAAGGAGGGAAGGAAATCAGCAGCAATTCAAAGCTGTTGCTCCACACATTTGTGGAGGAACAGTTTTTGGATCAGAGCAACTGGAAGGAAGCAAGACAGAGGTGGAGGAGACTAAGTAAGAATTGTAATGGCAGAAAGGCATTTAACATCAGGAGGTTTGTGACTCCCAAAGACCCAGGGCTTACTGAAGCTGCAGCTAAGTTCATGCTGGCAGTGAGAAGAGATAAGTGTCCTTTCAGAAATAACTGGGCACAATCCAAAGGGGCTCAGGTGGGTTTGTACAGACAGGTAATCCACTCTGGGAATGACAGTTCACTCTGGTAAATGACCCAAGGTAATTGGATATATGTGTCTTGATGCAAATGCTGAAATCAGGATTCACCATTCATGCTGCACGATACAATAGAAATGAGAGAGACAGTTACTGAGCAGAGGAATTTCGTTTTTTTGATTAGAAAGTGCTGGAAAGCCAGCAACATTATCCAAAGCAGCTAACTTCACTTTAAAAACTGGCACCCATCTGAAACCAATCTCTAGAATATAACAGGATGTTAATGTGATGAAAATATCATATTTTCCAATATTTTCCCAATATCACCGTGACATACTGTGAAACAGGTGTGTGCATGTGTGCGTATGTGTGTGTGCGTATGTGTGTGTGCGTATGTGTGTGTGCGTATGTGTGTGTGCGTATGTGTGTGTGCGTGCATGCGCATTGATGTGCGTGTGTATGTGTGTGTGTGTGCGTATGTGTGTGTGTGTCTATGTGCATGCGTGTGTGTGTGCATGCACATTGATGTGCGTGTGTGAGTGAGTGTGTGTGCGTGTATGGCTCTGTGTGTGTGTACGTGTGTGTGTGTGCATGTGTGTGTGTGCGTGCATGCGCATTGGTGCGCATGTGTGTGTCTGTGTGTGTGCAAATGTGTGTGTCTGTGTGTGTGTGTGTGTGTGCGTGCATGCGCAATAGTGTGCATTTGTATGTGTGTGAGTGTGTGTGTGTGAGTGTGTGTGTGTGTCTGTCTGTGTGTGTGTGCACTTGGTTGTCTGATGTTATGGAGTCTGATGATGCAGCTGTATAGAACGCTGGTTAGGCCACATTTGGAATACTGCGTCCAGTTCTGGTCGCCGCACTACCAGAAGGACGTGGAGGCATTGGAGAGAGTGCAGAGAAGGTTTACCAGGATGTTGCCTGGTATGGAGGGTCTTAGCTATGAGGAGAGGTTGGGTAGACTGGGGTTGTTCTCCTTGGAAAGATGGAGAATGAGGGGAGACCTAATAGAGGTGTACAAGATTATGAAGGGTATAGATAGGGTGAACAGTGGGAAGCTTTTTCCCAGGTCGGAGGTGACGATCACGAGGGGTCACGGGCTCAAGCTGAGAGGGGCGAAGTATAACTCAGACATCAGAGGGATGTTTTTTACACAGAGGGTGGTGGGGGCCTGGAATGCGCTGCCAAGTAGGGTGGTGGAGGCAGGCACGCTGACATCGTTTAAGACTTACCTGGATAGTCACATGAGCAGCCTGGGAATGGAGGGATACAAACGATTGGTCTAGTTGGACCAAGGAGCGGCACAGGCTTGGAGGGCCGAAGGGCCTGTTTCCTGTGCTGTACTGTTCTTTGTTCTTTGTTGTTCTTTGTTGTGACTAATTTAATTAGACTGAAAACAGACTGCAAAGTTAAAAAGGGGTTACGTGTGAAAACAAATATTTTAGTGTGGTGATGAGCAGGGCTAAATGCGTACTGTAAGAAGCATGAATGGAAATTTGTATTAGGAAGAAAAGGAGGGTGACCAGAAGTTGAATTGTTGTGTTCTAAAAAGAAACCGTATAATTAGAATGATGATATTGTGCCTTTAAGAAGTGCATTTTATTCATGTTTCTCTGCAGGATGTTTCGAGCAGGCCATGGCATTTTGTCTGCAGCCAGTGTCCTCTATTGTTACTGAAACAGTATAATTGACATCATGTTTGTTTTAATTTGAACTAATGCAGTGTTCTGTTGTTTTTAGTATTCCCCGAGGACACCACCTGTTACTCACCAGCCTCTCTCCCTCCCAATACTGGATCCTGTCATTGTTGTGGTGGACAGTCACGTCCTCAACGACCACCCCCACCCCCCCATCCTGAGCCCATCATCTGCAGGGAGCCTATGATCCATGTGGACCTCTGCCCACCCCGTCTGGAGGCTGTGTGAACCATCACATACGAAGGTATCACTCTGAACAAATTGTCATGTTTCCTTCCTTCAAACAGCCATTAGCAGAGGACATTTCACAGACACCAACATGCTTGAGTACAACTGGAGGTTAAAGAGACACAATTGCATCAGATAGGCAGTACAAAGGCAGTAATAAATGAAAATCTTGAAAACTAATTTGAAGAAAACCCTTACGACCCAATGGAATTCAAAGTAGAGCAGTTATATTAAATTTAGACCCTTGGTTAGATGAGAGTATTGTATACAGTTCCGATCTCTATATTACTAAAAGGAAATAGAAGCACTGGAGAAAGTGCAAAAAAGAGTTCCAATTTGGTCACAGAAATGAGAGGGTGCAGTCAGCAAGGAAGAGTGAATAGGCTGGGTCTCTTTCTCGCGGAAAGAGAAAAGGGAGAGCTTTGACCGAACTTTATAATTCTGAGAGGGTTTTGATCAACTCGAAGTAGCAAAAATGTTTCCAATTGTGGGGAACTACGAGAGGCCATAAATAGAGTCATGATGCCTCTCACCTGATGAAGGAGCAGCGCTCCAAAAGCTCGCGATACCAAATAAACCTGTTGGACTTTAACCTGATGTTGTGAGACTTCTTACCATAAATAGAGGACAGTCACTAGTAAATTCAGCAAGGAATTGGACTGGGGTGGGCACAGTAAGTAGCCTCACAACACCAGGTTAAAGTCCAACAGGTTTATTTGGTAACACGAGCTTTCGGAGTGCTGCCCCTTCATCAGGTGAGTGGGAGTTGTGTTCACAAACAGGGCATATATAGACACAAACTCAATTACAAGATAATGGTTGGAATGTGAGTCTTAATAGGTAATCAAGTCTAATCCACTCGTGTTGTCTGTACCTGTAAAGACTTGATTACCTGTTAAAACTCGCATTCAAACCATTATCTTGTAATTGAGTTTGTGCCTATATATGCCCTGTTTGTGAAACAAATCCTGCACTCACCTGATGAAGGAGCAGCACTCTGAAAGCTTGTGCAACCAAATAAACCTGTTGGACTTTAACCTGGTGTTGTGAGACTTCTTACTGAGTATAGAGAATTCACTAACATATTGAGTGGTTGAGGCAACAATAATAGATGTATTTAAGGAGGAATAACAGAATCACACAATTGTTACAGCACAGAAAGAGGCCGTTTGGCCCATCTTGTTTGCACCAGCTCTCCAAACGGGCATCATTGCTTAGTGTCATTCTCCTGGCTTTTCTCCGTATCCCTGCACATTGTTTCTATTCAATAATCATCTATTGCCCTCTCGAATGCCTCGATTGAACCTGCCTCCACCACACTTCCAGGCAGTGCATTCCAGGCCCAAACCACTCGCTGTGTGAAAAGGATTGTTCTCAGACATTGTAAAACTCAGATATTGGGAATCCTCGGGTAGGGGTTGATCTCAGTTTCCAATCTTTCCAGAGTGCAGATAAAGAGGATCATTAGACTTGTGTTTGCTGTCTCTTCTTGTGCTGAGATGCTCAGCTTCTCACTGGAGAGTAACGTAAAACTTGGGAATCACAAATGGAGACTCAATAAGTAGCGAATTCAGGAACTGCCCGAGAAACGAGATATTGGTTCTTGCGGCTTTCGAAACCATGACTAAGCAACATTGGTTTGAGGTGGTGTTAGTTATTTCCACTGTGAGGAAATGGGCTCCTCATTGATTCATTGCTGATTTATAAATTCTGTACAGATTTGCAATCATTATGATTTTGCAACATTATTTTAGAATCGGTACATTAGAAATTGGAAATTAATCTGATCTGATTTTTTAAAAAGAAAGCCTTCCTTTTTTCTGTTCAGAGATGTCGGGTTTTATGATTCCTATCAGGCTTTTATTTTGACCTAAAGTCAGAGCATATGCCAGGCAGATAATTAAATCCCTCTTGGCGCATGCTCTCTGGGTAAACCGAATAAATAGCTTTTAGTTCATGTCATTCTGACCCACACTGATAATAATCTCTGCAAGGTTGAAAGTATAAGCAGAGCTTTTTAGATGCAGTCAGAACAAAATCTCCTGTCAAGGAACATTACTGACCTTCACTGAGAAACATTGCCAGCAATCTCGACTTTCCAAGTCAACAGAGGAACTGTGCAGCCTGTGACATGAATCGTAACAGGTGTTCAGATAAATACTTTATCTGAAAAATCAGAACCATTAAAAAAATACACAGGTTTGGACTCCCACATTTCCTGGCTGTGATAGTGTTAACTCCCACACATTGTTTATGATCTACGAATGTGACTCATATCTGATCAAATCATGGAATTCTCAGACAGTTCAAGAGTTTACATAAAAGGATATCATAGGCTAGGGTCTTCGTTTTACAAAATGAGTCAGTTAATTAAGTTGAATGCTTATCTTCATAGAATCATAGAAACCCTACAGTGCAGAGAGGCCATGTGGCCCATCGGGTCTGCTCCAACCACAATCCCACCCAGGCCCTACCTCCATATCCCTACACATTTACCCACTAATCCCTCTAACTTACGCATCTCAGGACACTAAGGGGCAATTTTAGCATGGCCAATCAACCTAACCCACACATCTTTGGACTGTGGGAGGAAACCGGAGCACCCGGAGGAAACCCACGCAGACACGAGGAGAATGTGCAAACTCCACACAGACAGTGACCCAAGTCGGGAATCGAACCCAGGTCCCTGGAGCTCTGAAGCAGCAGTGCTAACCACTGTGCTACCGTGCCGCCACAATAAGTATGTAAGCCTAAATATTCCAAATATCGATGGATAGCGAAAATTGCAAGCAAGTTGTCCATCATTATGAAGACAGAACGGATTGGTTAAATTAGAATCTGACATTTTTGCTGAAACTTCCACAAGTATTATTTCCTGGAACCTTTAGAAAAACCTGAAAATATTTGACAGAGTCTGACATTCCTGTTACTAGAGGTCAGACATTTTCTGAATTATAATGTGAAATAGAGTACAATGGCCACTGCAATATCTAGAATAAAATGCAACTTCAGCAGCCCAAAAAAAACCTTGTGATAACTGCACTATATAGCGAGAATTTATATTCTGCACTGCAATGTAAACTAATAGCACAATGGGCTTTTCAGAGGAAGATGCCAAGTTCCTGAAGGTCGTTAGAAGAAGTAACAAGATGGTTTCAAAGACAAAGAATGAATGATGTGCTGGGCATTAGAGAAGGTTTAGAGAATAAAGGTAAGATACCTGAGAACTGTGTTGTACCTGTTAATTCTCAGATGCTTTCGACCAGTTTGCTTACTCCAAGGTTTTACCCCGGTGTCCTTATTTGCAAGATGGACAAAGGACAAACACAAGTAAAGGTTCAACAAGTTTATTAATAATAACACTATTAACCCTTAAATTACCCACATAAAACAAGAGGATACCCCAGATTCAAGTATACTACCCACAAAGATGGTTTGGTTAAACTGCAGGCTCGATTCTCTGAGTCCTCTGGTCTTTCGTCATGAAGGTGAATCTCAATGGCATCTTCTTCTTCCTTCCTTCTCTGGTCAGTCTTCCGGATGGTCAAGGTCACCTCCTCGTCGTGTCTTCGCTGCTGGTGTATCTGAAATGTGTCCCTTTATTCCTCTGCCTGCTTGCCTTTCCAGAAACTTCTCTGACTTCTGGCCAATGAGGTCCCAGGAGGGGGTTCCAATACCCAGTGGGTTTCTTGATGTCTGCCTGACAGGACACCAGGGTCCGCCCCCAGGTGTCCATCTCCATGTTGTTGCTTATATGTAACTGCAGGAGCTTTCGGGACAGAAAGTCTGGCCTGATCTGGGCTTCTAACAATAGGTCAGTGCATTTCAATGGGGTGCAATGATCTCCTGCTAAGTATCAGGAGAGTGTAACGACCTTTGATGGGTGGTTGATGGGTCAGGCCCAGACACGTATGTGTATTTGTATAATTGGCCTGCCTGAGGTTTGACTGTGTTTGATTTTAATGTGCCCAATTCTTTAATTTAGGATATCCAATTTTATCAGCCTTAAAACTAGGCCCTGTTTATATCACCACAACTATTAGCCCATAATGGAGATTCAGAAAGCAGAGAGTGTTCACAAAAGGTCAGAGTCAGAGGATGAGAGAGCACAAAAGGCTGAGAGTGAAGCTTAGGTAAAGCTGTACAAGACCACAAAGAGGTTATTTATTGCAGATTTTATTTTCACTGTGTTGCAGGAGGAGATGCCAATGTAGGACAACAAGGAATGATGTAGTGGGCATGTGGAATTTAATGTTGGACAGGTTCCAAATGGGAGATTTACACTTAATTTGGAGTCCATTTGAGAAGGAAGAAATTTACTTTTGGAGGATAAGGATATGGTGGCAATAATGATATTGGCTTTTACAAATGCTGTTGAAAATGAGAGGTGTTCTAGAGGATTGCGTGCAACAACTCTTCAAGGTGAATACAGTAAAACAAACATCGGTAGTGAAAAAATAGTAATTAAGTACATAAGGAAGTCCTCATAACATTAGGTCTAAAAATCAGCAAGCATGTGGACAAGAATGTTTTCATTCTCCTGACGTAAACAACCTGTGGTGAGGGACAGGAGAGTAATTAACGTTCAAACACTTCCGTTCAAGAACAGAGAAAAAGATAAACCAAATAATCTAGTGCCATTTGTGGGCAAACGTTAACCATACATTTATCGAGGGAAGGTTAATAAGCATTTTAAAATACCTGGGGTAATCAAAGAAGCCAGCAGATCTGAGAAGAGCAAATCATGGCCGACAAGATTACAGTCATGTTTTATAGAAGTGCCATTTGCATTGATAAAAGGGAACACAAGAATGAGGGGAGATTTGATAGAGGTGTATAAAATTATGATGGGTATGGATAGAGTGAATGCAAGCAGGCTTTTTCCACTGAGGCTAGGGGAGAAAAAAACTAGAGGACATGGGTTAAGGGTGAAGGGGGAAAAGTTTAAAGGGAATATTAGGGGGGGCTTCTTCCCACAGAGAGTGGTGGGAGTGTGGAATGAGCTGCCAGATGAGGCTCACTTTTAACATTTAAGAAAAACTTGGACGGGTTCATGGATGAGAGGGGTGTGGAGGGATATGGTCCAAGTGCAGGTCAGTGGGACTAGGCAGAAAAATGGTTCGGCACAGACAAGAAGGGCCAAAAGGCCTGTTTCTGAGCTGTAATTTTCTATGGTTCTACAAGTCGATATGGATTTACCAAAGGCAGAAGAGGAGGCTTGTTATCAAATTCATGACACTTGAAAAATGTGGAGAGAGAATTGGTTTGCAGCCAAGAAATAAAGTGTTTGGATTAATAATGTTGTTTGGATTGGAAGTGATATTCTCTGGAAATCAGTGCTGGATTTATCCTTTGTCCAGGCAGCAGAGTATCAACATTTACTGATGTAAGATCACTATGGGGCTTGACAAAAAGGAAGGATCAGTAAAGACATGGAAGGAAGTGGATAAATAAACAGAAAGGACAGATGCAATTTAATGTGAGGTTCGAGGTAACAAGTTGAAGCAAGAAAGCAAGGGACAGTTGGGCTGGAGATTGTTGCATTTGTGTTTCTGATATTGAAGAGACAAAATCACTGAATTTAGCAGTGAGATTGCCCTCATCCAATCTGAAAGGTGGCCCATTTTTATGAGGTATTCAGGTGAACACATTTAATTTATATAGCACCTTTAGTGTAATGGAACATTCCAAGGTGCTGCAAAGGAAGATTATAAACAGAATGATGACACTGAGGCACATCAGAAGATACAGCAAGTCCTTAATTAAAGTTGCATTATGTCCCAAAAATCACAACTTTAAGTGAAACAACTTGAAGTAAATCAGGGGTTCCCACAGGAACCAGTGTTAAAGTTGGAGTTAGGCTCCTTCAGACAACTCTGGCCTGGAAACAGCAAAGTACAGATTGAAATGTCGTACCAAACAGGTGCAGCACTGTGCATTCTGAACTGAAATAACTCACAAAATAAAACAAATCACTAAATATAAAAGAATCACCATTGAAGATGAAGGAAAAACATTGCAGGGCTCGGGGGAAGGAGCAGGAAGTGGGACTAGTTGGATTGCTGCAGTAATTCAAAGATGTGGAGATGCCGGCGTTGGACTGGGGTAAGCACAGTAAAAAGTCTCACAACACCAGGTTAAAGTCCAACAGGTTTATTTGGTAGCAAATACCATAAGCTTTCGGAGCACAGCTCCTTCGTCTCCATCTGACGAAGGAGCACGGTAGCACAGTGGTTAGCACTGCTGCTTCACAGCTCCAGGGTCCCGGGTTCGATTCCCGGCTTGGGTCACTGTCTGTGTGGAGTTTGCACATTCTCCTCGTGTCTGCGTGGGTTTCCTCCGGGTGCTCCGGTTTCCTCCCACAGTCCAAAGATGTGCGGGTTAGGTTGATTGGCCAGGTTAAAAATTGTCCCTTAGAGTCCTGGGATGCGTAGGTTAGAGGGATTAGCGGGTAAAATATGTGGGGGGAGGGCCTGGGTGGGATTGTGGTCGGTGCAGACTCGATGGGCCGAATGGCCTCCTTCTGCACTGTAGGGTTTCTATGTTTCTATGATTAGAAGTGGGAAGCGAGAGTATTTCCCTCCATGGAGCCCTGCATTAAATCTCCCCTTTGTTCAATAAGTGTCATACAGCTAAATGAATTTTTAAAAATCTTTTGTAACCCACTGATCATGAAATATATTTTTATCTCTCCTTTTATCTTTGCGCGTTGAGTTTAGTTGTCCCAATGATTTATTTCCAGAGCATTCTTGATGCTTTGAAGGAGGGCGGCACGGTGGCACAGTGATTAGCACTGCTGCCACACAGCTCCAGGGACTCGGATTCAATTCCTGGCTTGGATCACTGTCTGCGCGGAGTTTGCACGTTCTCCCTATGTTTGCATGGGTTTCCTCCGGGTGCTCCGGTTTCCTTCCACAGTCCAAAGATGTGCGGGTTAGGTTGATTGGCCATGCAAAATTACTCCTTAGTGTCCCGGGATGTGTATGAGGGATTAGCAAGGTAAATATGTGGAAATATGTGGAGTTTCGGGGATAGGGCCTGGGTTGTTGGTGCAGACTCAATGGGCCAAATGGCCTCCTTCTGCATTGTAGTGTTTCTATGATTTCTAAGAAAACATTTCACTGTGTGCAACAGATGGCTACCCAAGCCCTTCCCAAGGTTTCCAAACTTTCCCTAATTTCCCAGCTTCATGCCAATAGGATTTCTATTCATTTACTGTCTGCTGATCCACCAATCGCCTAATCCAATCTCTGAGGCCACAAACAAACCTCCCAATAACACTGTCCCATAGAACTGCCCTTTGCGAAGATAATGGCTAATTCACAATGACAATGGGTAATTCTGATGTCAACAATTCCAAATGCAAACAATGTAAAAACAAAAATAGCGACAGTAATCAGAAAAACACGCACAAAAGAATATTTAAAATGCTATGTGGAGCGACTTAAAATGAGGATTTACCGTATCATGTCAGATGATCAAAAACTTGGGCAAAGAGGTAGGTTTTAAGGAGCATCTTAAAGGAGGAAAGCGAGGTAGAAATCAGTAAGACAGGCAAGATTCAATGGCCGCAATTTTAGCCAATCACCCCACCCATCAATAGCTTTCCCGATCTTACCAGCAACAGGTTTCCAGCACGGTCAGTCTTTCGCCCATTTCCGGCGAGAGGCTGAATATATTATGTAAATTTATTTAAATCTTTATTTACATGGCATTAGCAAGCCCGGCACTCAATAGTCCGGGTTCACTTGCCTTTCTGGCCTTGCCGGGAGAGGTTCTCTCCGGCGAGGAAAACATCTGCCCCCCATGAACAAGGAACAGTTGTGTTGGCCTCGCCGGTGGAACCGGAGACCATTGATACTTCCCAGGATGGTTGAAGGCAAGGGGGGGGAGTGGAGGGTTGCTGGGGGGGGGGGGGGGGGGGTGCAGTGTGGAGGGGTGGGAGAGTGCCCCTTCAGCAGTGTTAGCCTGGCAGTGCCAGCCTGGCACCTTAGTAATGCCCACTGGGCAGTGCCGGGAGTGGGCCTAAAGGGGGAAGGGCCTTTGGGGTGAGGCCTGAAGAGAGGACTATGGGGGTGGAGCCTGGAAGGGGGGGGCAGGCTGGGGTGGCCTGATCAGGGAGCGGGGGGGCGTTGTGCACTCTGTCTGTGATTGGTGGGGGGAGGAAGGGGGAGCCTTTTGCTGCTCTGCTGGCGATCGGTGGGGGATGCGATCGGTCTGGGTGGTGTGGCGGGGCGGCAGTGGCGATATTTTTGAGCAACGTGGGGCTCATGATTGGCCATGGGCCCCTGTGATTGTAGGGGGGGCTTGGCTGGGTTGAGGGGGGTGCGCGTGGGAAGGTTAGGAGGTGGGTGGAGGGGGTGGGAGGGGTGTTGTGAGTACAATATTTCCTGCAAATGTGAGTGCCAGCAGAGAAAGAATATAAAAAGTGAGGTGACAACAGCTAAAAATCATTGAATTAAATTGGTGAGGACAGAGCTTGGGACAATTGTCTGCGTGGAGAGATTGGGGCAGAAAAGGTCTTGCCAGAGAGAGACTCGCTGAGGTTTAGACCTTTGTAACTTTCAAGGGAAGATCAGGTAACTCACACACTTGAAAATTATAACCACTCTCTTGTCTTTACAGATTCTGGCTCTCCTGCTGTTTGTCTCCACTTTTTCATGGAATTTCTACAGTGCAGATGGTGACCATTCAGCCCATCAAGTCTGCACCAACTCTCCGACAGAGCATCCTACCCAGGCCCTATCCCCGTAACCCCACATATTTAACCCACTTATTTCCCCCTAATCTACACATCTTGGGACATTAAGGGACAATTAACCATGGCAATCCACCTAACCCGCACACCTGGAGGAAGCTCACACAGACACGAGGAAAATGTGCAAACTCCACACAGTCAGTAACCTGAGGCCGGAATTGAACCCGGGTCCCTGGCGCTGTGAGGCAGTGGTGCTAACCATTGTATCACCGTGCTGCCCCTTCCTGTTTAATTGAAAATGTGTTTTCAGAATCTCTCATCGGTGATAGTGTTCTGGATGTTTTGTCATTCATTTAAAGATCTCCACAACTTCCCCACCCTAGAGGCACCTACTTTTCCATTTTCTTTTCCTTTATGAGAAAACTATCACAAATGACCCTCACTCTTCAGATACATTCTCTGTATCTTTAAAGAGAAAGGAGGATGATCACAGAACTGGAGCTATTTACTCTGCCTATGATGTCCCTGTGGTATCTTTGCATTTTGATCTTGAATAAAATAGTAACATACTTGAAACCAGCCACACTTTGTTCTATTGTTGAAATAGAAATGAGAACAGTTTATCTGCTCACTCAAATCTTTCCTGCCGTTTAAATACATGCTGGCTAATCACTACTAAAATATTTAAGAAAATAAAAAGATTCAACACTCTCGACAGTGGTGCTGAAGCAGGGCAGCGCGTGGAGTGCAACAACTAGTCTCTCTACCTTTGGGAAAGGTTCTGACTCCTCATTACTATCCAGGGCACTCTGCTGGAGAGTGCATCTGTGAGGAGATCAGTTGAGGATTAGACTGGGCTTGACAATGACACACCAATGGCAAAATGGCCTGCGAACAATGTCAGAGCTTATGCATGATGAATGAGCACTGGGCAAAGATACAGGAGAGCTGTTTGTCGGTGTGTGCCTGGAATGTTACATCTACAAAATGTCTCCTGAAGATAACAAGGGGCTTTGGCAGCAGCGAAGGTAAGTGTAACATTTTAAAATCACGGATGAAGATTTTGGGATGAAAATTCAAATATATTTTGATTGATACTTGAAAAAAATCCTTGCCTCCAAGTCAGCTGGTCCGATTGCTGCAAATTGCTGCCCTCTTAGTGCAGAGTGGAATATATCCAACCAATAACACTGCTCTTTCAGTAAAATGGCTGTATGTGTATCAGCAAGAGACAAACAGGAAACAGAAACTTACAGCTATATGCAACATCACACAAAGGTGCAGGAAGCAAGGCCTCAGTTATAACACCACAATGTGGGATCTATGTTTAGGAAGGTTAACAGCAGGTTTGCAATTCCAGCTCATCTGCTCAATGTAAAATCGACAGACTCCTATGAAACTGCAGGGAGATACTCTGTCAATAAAATTTCCATCTGAAATTTACAATAAATCTTCTCAAATCCAGAAACCTTGGGTAGAGTCTTCCCACTCCTGTGGAGGTGGGTTTGAGGGTGGGATTGGGAGGAAGATAGGATGATAGGACAGCAGGCTGATAGGTTCCTGCCTGCAGCCGATGTAGTTAGAAGTCTATCAACACCAGGTTAAAGTCCAACAGATTTATTGGGTAGCAAACACCACTAGCTTTCAGAGCGTGCTGCTCCTTCCTCAGGTGGAGTAGAAGATCTCTCCACCTGACATAGAAACATAGAAACCCTACAGTACAGAAAGAGGCCATTCGGCCCATCGAGTCTGCACCGACCACAATCCCACCCCAGCCCAACCCCCATATCCTTACATATTTACCCACTAATCCCTCTAACCTACGCATTCCAGGACACTAAGGGCAATTTTTAGCACAGCCAATCAACCTAACCCGCACATTTTTGGACTGTGGGAGGAAACCGGAGCACCCGGAGGAAACCCACGCAAACACAAGGAGAATGTGCAAACTCCACACAGACAGTGACCCAAGCCGGGAATCGAACCCAGGTCCCTGGAGCTGTGAAGCAGCAGTGCTAACCACTGTGCTACCGTGCCGCCCCCTGACGAAGGAACAGCACGCTCCGAAAGCTAGTGGCTTTTGCTACCAAATAAACCTGTTGGACTTTAACCTGGTGTTGTTAGACTCCTTACTGTTTTTACCCCAGTCCAACGCTGGCATCTCCACATCATGGCAGCCGATATTACCAGAGGTAGCAAGGAAGCTGCAAGGATTACTTAGAAACATAGAAACTAGAAGTAGGAGGAGGCCATTCGGCCCTTCGAACCTGCTCCACCATTCATTTTGATCATGGCTGATCACCAAATTCAATATCCTGACCCCCCTTGCCCCCATATCCCTCGATCCCTTTAACCCCAAGATCTAATTTCCTCTTGAAATCAGACAACGTTTTGGCCTCAACTACATTCTGTGGTAGTGAATTCCACACATTCACCACCCTCTGGGTGAAGAAATTTCTCCTCACCTCAGTTCTAAAAGGTTTACCCCTTATCCTCAAACTATGACCCCTAGTTCTGGACTCCCCCACCATTGGGAACATTCTTTCTGAATCTACCCTGTCTAACCCTGTTAGAATTTTATAAGTTTCTATGAGATCCCCTCTCACTCTCCTAAATCCAATGAATACAATCCTAAACAACTTGGTCTATCCTCAAATGACTGCTGAACACTGGCAGTAGCCCATCTGCAGGTTAAGGCCCGATTGATATTGATGACATTGCTGGGATTTTCTCGGAGACAGTAGGGCCCCCACAGAGGCCAAAGTCTTCCAGACCCCGAGGCAACTTCCAGCTGGCTGCCCAAGAAGCCAGGACTTCCACTGGAATAATCGGAATCGGCTGGTCGTAGCTGTGGACAGTGACCTTGCTGTAATTAGTGTGGAGTAATGGGGCATATTTCCTCTGCACAGTGGGTGGTCTGGCAGCTGTGGATGCAAATTTATTGATAGAAAATGTATTGCTCTTCAGATGACGCTGTTCTTATCCCCATGGAGACCAATAACTTTTAAAAAGAGTTTCCCAATTTCCGACTCAAAGGATCACATGACAAGATTTCATGTTTTAGGATTTTTACTGTAACAAAACAGAATAAAATCACAGAATTGTTACAGCACAGAAAGAGGCCATTCGGCCCATCATGTCTGCACCGGCTCTCCAAATGAGCATCATGACTTAGTGCCATTCTCCTGCCTTTTCCCCATCCCCCTGCACATTGTTTCTATTCAAATAATCATCTAACACCCTCTTGAATGCCTCGATTGAACCTGCCTCCACCACACTTCCTGGCAGAAAAGATTTTTTTCACATCACATTTCCTTCTTTTGCAAATCACTTTGAATTTGGGCTCTTTTGTTCTCAATCACTTTACAGATTCTCCCTATCTACTCTGGAACCATTCTTCTAAGCCTCTTCCGCACTCTCTCCAATGTGTTCACATCCTTCCTATAGTGTGGCACCCAGAACTGTACACAATATTCCAGCTGGAATCTAACTAATGTCTTGTATAAATTCAGTATAACCTCCTTGCTCCTGTACTCTGCCCCTATTAATAAAGCTCAGGATGCTGCATGTTTTACTAACTGCTCTCTCCACCTGCCCTGCCATCCTCAATGCTGTCTGCACATAAAAAGCCAGCTCCCTCTGCTCCTAGACCATTTTAAGAATTTTTATCTATATTGTCTCTCCATGTTCTTTCTACCAAAAGCATCACCTCATACCTCTCCACCTTGAAATGTATCTGCCACCTATCTGCCCACTCCCCCAACTTCTCTATGTCCTTTTGAAGTTACCCTTACAGTTTACAATGCTTCCAAGCTTCATGTCATCCACAAACTTTGAAACTGTCCCCTGCACACCTAGATCTAGATCATTAATATATATCAGGAAAAGCAGGGATCTCAATACTGACCCACGGGGAACTCCAGTACAACTTTAGTGCACAGCGGTGAGGGTGGTATCAGGTCAGGATCGCTCCTCAACACATTCCCACTGCTGGGAAACTTTCCTAGGATCGTTCATTGGAAAAGGACAAATTTCACAAATAGTCAGCTGTAGGTAGCAACAAATTGAAAATAGCAACGCTGTGTATACTGGGAATTAATTTGAATTTGAGAATGTTTGATCCTTGCATTAAGTTGATCTTTCTCTACACCCTAGCTATGACTGTAACACTACATTCTGCAATCTCTCGTTTCCTTCTCTATGAACGGTATGTTTTGTCTGTATAGCGCGCAAGAAACAATACTTTTCACTGTATGTTAATACATGTGACAATAATAAATCAAATCAAATCTAAGTCTGTGAAGTGGCACATTTTAATTTTGTGTCTGGAAAATTTTAATCTTGTGTTAGTTTAAGATATGGATTTGGAACATTACTTTTGAAGTTCCAGGTAGTCTGCAATCAGTCCTTTTCCATTATCGAATAGTTAAAGTTGGTCATCCTTAATAATTAATTAATTGTAGGAAACAAGGAAATGGCAGATATATTGAACAAGTATTTTGTACCTGTCTCACAATAGAAACAGAAGAAGGCGAAAGGGGAGAGTGAATTTAAAACAATCACATACACAAGAGAAAAAATATTAGGAAAAGCTGATGTCCTATATCCTGGGGTCTTGCAGGAAGTGGCTGCAGAGAAAATGGATGCATTGTTGTAATCTTCTAAAATTCCCGAGGTTCTCGAAAGATCCCAGTGGATTGGAAAACCACAAATGTAACACCACTGTTAAAGAAAGGATCGAGACAGGAAGCAGGAGATATAGACCAGTTACTCTTAACATCTGTCACTGGGAAAAGATAGAATCCATTATTAAGGAGATTCTAGCAGGACAATGTTTTTTAACCAATTCATAACTGTGGGTGTTGCTGGCTGGGCCAACATTTATTGCCCTTCCAAAATGCCCTTGAACGGTGTGTCTATTCCATTTCAGAGTCAACCACATTGCTGTGGGTCTGGAGTCACATGTAGGCCAGACCAGGTAAGCATGGCAGATTTCCTTCCCCAAAGGGCATTAGTGAACCATTGTTTTAACAATGTTATCATGGTTATCATTAAACTTTTAATTCGAGATTTTTATGAGATTCAAATTTCACCATCTACCAAGGTGGGATTCGAACCTTGGTCCCCAGAGTGTTATAGAGTCATAGAATCATAGAGGTTTACAGCATGGAAACAGGCCATTCGGCCCAACTTATCCATGCCGCCCTTTTTTTTTCAACCCTTAAGCTAATCCCAATTGCCCGTATTTGGCCCATATCCCTCTATATCCATCGTACCCATGTAACTATCTAAATGCTTTTTAAAGGACAAAATTGTACCCGCCTCTACTACTATCTCTGGCAGCTTGTTCCAAACACTCACCACCATCTGTGTGAAAAAATTGCCCCTCTGGACACTTTTGTATCTCTCCCCTCTCACCTTAAACCTCAGTCTTTGGATTACTCAGCCAATGACAATAGCACCATACCACCACCTCCCCTATTCAAAAGCCCTAATACAGTCAGGCAGAGTCAATTTGATTTTGACAAAGGGAGCAAAGAACAAACAAAGAACAAAGAACAGTACAGCACAGGAACAGGCCCTTTGGCCCTCCCAGCCTGCGCCGATCATGTTTACCTATCTAAACCAACCACTTATCTCCTTCTATTCCCCGTTTGTTTATATGCCTAGCAGGATAAGTCTTAAATATCACTAACGCAACTGCCTCAACTGCCTCACTTGGCAGTGCATTCCAAGCCCCCACCACCCTCTGTATAAAAAACTTCCCCCGCACATCTCCACTGAACCTTTCCCCCCTTATCTTGAACTTGTGCCTCCTTGTAATTATCATTTCTACCCTGGGAAAAAGCTTCCAACTGTTCACCTTATCTATACCTTTCATAATTTTATAGACTTCTATCAGGTCGCCCCTCAGCCTCCGTCTTTCCAGGGAGAACAATCCCAGTTTATTTAATCCCCTCATAGCTAATACCCTCCATACCAGGCAACATCCTGGTAAACCTTTTCTGCACTCTCTCCAAAGCCTCCACATCCTTCTGGTAGTGTGGTGACCAGAATTGGACACAATTCCAAATGTGGCCTAACCAATGTTTTATACAACTGTAACATAATTTGCCAACTTTTATACTCGATGCCCCGTCCAATGAAGGCAAGCATGCCGATTGCTTTCTTCACCACCTTTTCCACCTGTGCTGCCACACCATTTGACAAATTTATTGGCGTTCTTTAAGGATGTAGCAAAGAGCAAGGGCAACATGGAGATGAAAGATAGTATTTGGATTTCCAAAAGGCCTTTGATAAGATGCTACACAGATAGGTTACTGCAAACTAAGTGTTCATGATGTTGGGGGTGGTATATCAGCATGGAGAGGAAATTGAGAAGAGTGTTCGGGTAAATGGGTGATCTTCAGGTTGACAAACTGTAACTGGTGGAGTGCCGCAGGGTCAGGGCTTCAACTGTTTGCAATCTATGTTAAAGACTTGGTTAAAGGGATTGACTGTATTATAGATAAATTTGCTGATGATACAAATTTAGGTCGGAAAGCAAGTTACAAGCAGATTACAAAAAATCTACAAAGAAATATAGAAGGTTAAGTGAGTGGGAAAAAAATAGCAGATGGAGTATAATGTGGGAAAGTTTGAGGCTGTTCTCTTTAGCATATTATTTAAAAGGAAAGGGATTGCAAAATGTTCCAGCATGGAGGGACATTCGTGGCAGATGGCAGGACTGTGGAGAGAGCCATCGATAAAGCAGACAGGCTTTAGTAATAGAGGCATTGAGTACAAGAATAAGGAGGTCATGTTGAACTTGTATAAGACAATAGTCATCTGGAGACTGCGTCCAGTTCCCAGCACCGTACTTGAGGAAGACTGTGATAGCACTGGAGAGAGTACAGCAGAGATTTACAAGAATGATTCCAGGGATTAGGAACTGGAGCTACGAGGATAGATTGGAGGGGTTGGGTCAGTTTTCCTTGGAGAAAAGAAGGCTGAGAGGAGACTTGATAGAGATATTCAAGATCCTGAGGGGTATGGACAGGGTGCAAAGTGAGAAACTGTTCCCATTCAAGAAAGCCTCAAGAACTAGAGGGCACAGTTTCAAAGTAATGGACAAAAGGAGTAGAAGTGATGTGAGGAAAAGAAATTTCACCCAGGTTCTGGTTTGGAATCTGGAATGAACTCCCTGAGAGGCTGATGGAGGCAGATTCGATCGAGATATTCAAAAAGGAATTGGATTGCTATCTGAAAAGAGAGAATATATAAGGTCACGGGGATAAGGCAGGGGAGTGGGACTGGATAGAATGTTCTTGCAGAGAGTCAGGACATACTTACCTTTGAAGCAGATTGCAGAAGGTTCACTGGGCTGATTACTTCAATGAAGGGGCTTGGATTATGAGGAAATGTTGAGCAGGTTGGGCCTGTACTCATTGGAGTTCAGAAGAATGAAATGTGACCTTATTGAAACATATCAGATCCTTGGGTAGCTGTTGGGAAGGTGTTTTTTCTAATGATGGAATCTAGAACTCGGCGGCACAGTTTAAAAAAAGGGCTCCCATTTAAGACAAAGATGAGGAGGAATTTCCTCTGTTGAGGATCATTAGTGTTTCAAATCCTCTTCCACAGAAAGCAGTGGAGGCTGGAGCATTAATTGGCGACGGAGTCGAGGATGTGGGGAATAGGCAGGAAGGTGGAGATAAGGCCGTAATCAAATCAGCTGTGATCTAATTGGATGGTGAAGCAGCCTTGAAGGGTTGAATGGTCTATTCCTGCTCCTAATTCTTATGTCCTTACATTCTCATTATGTTTCTTTGAAAACATGTTTGCCAGCTGAGTCATACAGACCTTTAAAATCTCATATTTGATTTGAATTATAAGGGTGAAATCTTATCAAAAAATGGCAATGTTGATTCAGGCGAGAAAACTGGTGTGTTTCTCTCCAGATCTTATGACACTTTGCCAAAAAAAAATCAAGGGGGCATGTTTCACATCGTCATACCGGGGGCAGGGCCTCAGCACACCGGCAAAATCCAACTGCTCAGAGATTGGGGTGCCACCTTCAAAGGCATGGTGCCAACCTGGCAGTGCCAACTTGTACCAAGGGGCAGTGCCAGGGACCATTGGTAGGTCACTGCCTGGCCATGCCCTCTCCCCTGGGCTATACTTACCTTTACGACCCAGGGAGACCCCCACAACAGGTTCACGTCCAGATCAACCTGTTGCAAGCGGTGCCCACTAAATATTCGGTGACGTGGGGGAGAGAAGTCTCAGAGAGCATGCTCAATAATCATAGAATCCCTACAGTTGCAGGAGGAGCTAATGTATCAAAGTGAGCTTTCTGCGGTCTCACGGTGTATTACTTGCCACTCCGCCAACGAGGGATCAGGAAAATCGGAACTCGGAAACTCACTGGCGTGAATCCCGCACTCCGGGTTTTGAACGTTCACCGCCATTCCCTGTTCGCCCCCTGCTGGTTTCACCGATTGCCACGCGTGGTGTTGCTGGAGGAGGCGACAATTAATTGCAACCCCACTACATGAGAGAGGGCAGCAGCAGCAACCCGTGTGCGGCAGTGAAGTTGCTGTGATGGGAAATACCTGACACACACTTCCTATGTCAGTAAACATTTGCTCAGTTGAAGCAATCAGCTGAGGTAATACCTTGCGGGGAGACAAAAGCATGAAGGAAAAACAGAATAACGGTTTTTGCCTCTCACTTGTGAGGAAGAGCAATAATAGAGGCCATCCATTGAAGTTAATTGGCCAGTAAACCAATCAGGAATTTGAGAGAAACTTCTTTAAGTAGTGGGAATGTGGAAGCAGCTGTCACAGAGAGTAGTTGAAGCAAATACTACAGACACATTTAAGGGGAGGTTAGACAAATATACAAGGGAGAAGGGGAGAGAGAGGATTGTGTTGAGAGAGTTAGTGGAGGATGAATGGGAAGGGTTTGAGGAGAGCAGAAACAATGGTACGGACTGTTGGTGCTGAATGATCTGTTTGTGTTCTGTGTATTCTGTGAAATGTTATCTTTTATTAAATCTGTTGTTCTTGCTCCCCATTTAATATTGATCTTCTGTGATTGACGGAGGAAGCTGCAGGAGGAAGCTGTGGGAATCTTTCATCCTGTGAGCTTGATTAATGTGAACTGAAGAATGGTGAACAGACGGCAATAGAGAGACGGAGATAGAGAGACAGAGAGAGATAGAGAGCGACAGAAAGATAGAGAGAGGGAGACTGAGAGAGAGAGGTACATAGAACATAGAACATAGAACATTACAGCGCAGAACAGGCCCTTCGGCCCACGATGTTGCACCGACCAGTTAAAAAAAAAAACTGTGACCCTCCAACCTAAACCAATTTCTTTTCGTCCATGAAGCTATCTACGGATCTCTTAAACGCCCCCAAACTAGGCGCATTTACTACTGATGCTGGCAGGGCATTCCAATCCCTCACCACCCTCTGGGTAAAGAACCTACCCCTGACATCGGTTCTATAACTACCCCCCCTCAATTTAAAGCCATGCCCCCTCGTGCTGGATTTCTCCATCAGAGGAAAAAGGCTATCACTATCCACCCTATCTAAACCTCTAATCATCTTATATGTTTCAATAAGATCCCCTCTTAGCCGCCGCCTTTCCAGCGAAAACAATCCCAAATCCCTCAGCCTCTCCTCATAGGATCTCCCCTCCATACCAGGCAACATCCTGGTAAACCTCCTCTGCACCCTCTCCAAAGCCTCCACATCCTTCCTGTAATGTGGGGACCAGAACTGCACACAGTACTCCAAGTGCGGCCGCACCAGAGTTGTGTACAGTTGCAACATAACGCTACGACTCCTAAATTCAATCCCCCTACCAATAAACGCCAAGACACCATATGCCTTCTTAACAACCTTATCTACTTGATTCCCAACTTTCAGGGATCTATGCACACATACACCTAGATCCCTCTGCTCCTCCACACTATTCAAAGTCCTCCCGTTAGCCCTATACTCAACACATCTGTTATTCCTACCAAAGTGAATTACCTCACACTTCTCCGCATTAAACTCCATCCGCCACCTCTCGGCCCAACTTTGCAACCTGTCTAAGTCTTCCTGCAAACTACGACACCCTTCCTCACTGTCTACCACACCACCGACTTTGGTGTCATCAGCAAATTTGCTAATCCACCCAACTATACCCTCATCCAGATCATTAATAAATATTACAAACAGCAGTGGCCCCAAAACAGATCCCTGAGGTACACCACTTGTAACCGCACTCCATGATGAATATTTACTATCAACCACCACCCTCTGTTTCCTATCCGCTAGCCAATTCCTGATCCAATTTCCTAGATCACCCCCAATCCCATACATCTGCATTTTCTGCAGAAGCCTACCATGGTGAACCTTATCAAACGCCTTACTAAAATCCATATATACCACGTCCACTGCCTTGCCCCCATCCACCTCCTTGGTCACTTTCTCAAAAAACTCAATAAGGTTAGTAAGGCACGACCTACCTGCCACAAAACCATGCTGACTATCACCTATCAATTCATTACTCTCCAAATAACTATAAATCCTATCCCTTATAATTTTTTCCAACATCTTGCCGACAACAGAAGTGAGACTCACCGGTCTATAATTCCCGGGGAAGTCTCTGTTCCCCTTCTTAAACAATGGGACAACATTCGCTAACCTCCAATCATCTGGTACTATACCAGAGGCCAACGACGACCTGAAGATCAGAGCCAGAGGCTCTGCAATCACTTCTCTTGCCTCCCAGAGAATCCTTGGATAAATCCCATCCGGACCAGGGGATTTATCTATTTTCAGACCCTCCAGAATATCCTGCACATCCTCCTTATCAACTGTAATACTGTCTATTCTACTCCCTTGCAACCCAGTGTCCTCCTCAGCTATATTCATGTCCCCTTGCGTGAACACCGAAGAGAAATATTGGTTCAATGCTTCACCAATCTCCTCCGATTCCACACATAACTTCCCTCTGCCATCTATAACTGGCCCTAAACTTGCCCTAACCAACCTTCTGTTCTTGACATACCTATAGAACGCCTTAGGATTCTCTTTAACCCTATCCGCCAAAGTCTTCTCATGTCCCCTTTTAGCCCTTCTAAGCTCGCTCTTCAACTCCCTCTTAGCCAATCTAAAGCTTTCTAGTGCACTACCCGAGTGCTCACGTCTCATCCGAACATAAGCCTCCTTTTTCTTTTTAACCAACAAAGAAACAGAGAGAAAGAGAGACAGAGAGAAAGAGAGACAGAGAGAGATAGAGGCAGAGAGATAGAGAAAGATAGCAAGAGAGAGAGAGAGAGACACACACACACAGATAGAGACAGGGAGACGGAGAGAGTGGTGGGCGAGTGGAATCGGCTGCCGTCAGTGGTGGTGGAGGCAAACTCAATAGGGTCTTTTAAGAAACTCCTGGATGAGTACATGGGACTTAATAGGATAGAGGGTTATAGATAGGCCTAAAAGGTAGGGATATGTTCGGCACAACTTGTGGGGCCGAAGGGCCTGTTTTGTGCTGTAGTTTTCTATGTTTTCTATGTTTAGATAGAGAGACAGAGAGATAGAGAGCGGGACAGAGACACACAGAGAGATAGAGATAGAGCAAGAGGGAAAGATAAGAGACAGAGAAAGATAGAGACACAGAAACAGAGGACGGGATTTTTACGGCCTCACCCATCCCAAAAGCATAAAACCCCTCACAGTCAATGGACCTTCCCATGCTCCGCCCTTTGCCCGCTCCATTTCCCATGGCGGGTGGGCGGTAAAATTTCAGCTAGAGAGAGAGAGACAGAGAGAGTGAGAGAGAGACTGTCCCAGAGAGTGAAAGACAGAGAGAGTTAATGCATGATCTTTGTAAGGTCACTAACTCAATATTCTTGATGATCAAAGAAAGGTGAAGATTTCTTTCAATCTGTAACTCAGCTGTACTGAGCATGTTTCTCTCGGGAAATGAGTGTTATTGGCTATGACTATAAAGCATTGACATTTAAGCAGTAAACTTGGGTAATTTAGCAAGGATGACATTTCCTGAATAACATTCACCTGGAATTTGCAGCTCTTTGGATGGCAAACTCTTCCACTTCACCAACATTTCCCCTCTGGCCCTGCCTTTATTTACAGACTCGCCACAAATGCAGTTAGCACAAAAATTCTGAAGTTACTGTCCGCCACAGAGTTCTGTTTCACAGCACACAGACTGCCCCCTTCCACCTCCCCCGACCCCAACTGCACCCCATACCCCTGGACCAACAGCACGAGGCCGGTTACAATATTGAAATTTCAATTTTCATCTCATGAGCCATTCAGGTTTGCGAATGTTCTCCCACGCTGCCAGGAGAGGTTCCCACCAGCCTGGTCCCCATCAACAGGGACCAGGTGTGATCACCTCGCTGGTGGGGACAGAGGCCATTGAGGCCCCCTAGGAGATCGGGGCAAGGGAGGGTGCCTCTTGGGCAGTGCCATCCTGGAACTGCCAGCCTGGAGCCCTTTTAATGTCCACTAGGCACCCTGGCAAGGCTCACCTGGCAATACCAAGGGGGCTGGGCCTGAGGGGGGCATGGCCTACTGTGGGGGTATGCCAACCGGTGGTGATGGAGGACCCACTGCGCATTCTGCATTAGGGATCATTGGGGGTAGGAGGGAAGAGAGCCATCGGGACTGGCCAAGGGTAGAGAGTGTTGGGCTGGCCATGGTGGGCGGGTCGGGAATGGCCACGAAGGGCTGGTGAGCATGATTGGCCCCGGGGTGGGGACTGGGGGGCAGGTTGGGGCAGCCGGCAATTGGGAGGCCGGCAATGGGGGTGCTAGTGCATATGTGCCGATCTCCCCACTGATAGATCGACACATGCTGAGTGGCCCGCTCAGCACGCTGATGCCAGAACAACAAACAAAGAGCAAAGAACAGTACAGTGCAGGAAACAGGCCCTTCGGCCCTCCAAGCCTGTGTTGCTCATTGGTCCAACTAGACCATTTGTTTGTATCCCTACATTCCCAGACTGCCCATGTGACCATCTGGATAAATCTTAAATGATGCCAGGGTGTCTGCCTCCACCACCCTACTTGGCAGCGCATTCCAGGCCCCCACCACCCTCTGTGTAAAAAACGTCCCTCTGATATCAGAGTTATACCTCACCCCACTCACCTTGAGCCCATGACCCCTTGTGATCGTCACCTCCGACCTGGGAAAAAGCTTCCCACCATTCACCCTATCTATACCCTTCATAATTTTGTACACAAAATTACGAAGCTCGGGCGGGATGAAGCTCCCACCCCCACTTACTGATGGGAATCCGCCGGCAGACTCTGTGGAACACAGAGCATCGAAAATCAATCCCACCAAGTACGCCCAAAAAACGGGCGGGAACATCTCCTGATTTCCCGCCCATTGGGTGATTAGATTTTTTGGGGGGAAAATTGACTCCATGGAGTGTGATGTGCGAAAATGTGAACTTGCCCACTTGGGCAGGGATAATGGAAAAGCAATGTACTTTTTTAGATGGAGAGAAGTTGCAGAACTCTGATAGAGAGGGATACAGGTCTCCTGGTACATGAATCATTACAAATTAGCATGAAGGTAAAACAAGTGATTAGGAAAACAGAAAATTATTGTTTATTGTCAGGGAAACGGAGAAGACAAGTAGTAAAGTTTTGCTGCAGTTGTACAGGGCTTTGGTCAGACCACATCTGGGACACTGTGTGGAGTATTGGTCTTTATATACAAGGAAGAATATAGAAAATAGGAGAGTGGGTAGGCCATTCAGCCCTTTGAGCCTGCTCCACCATTCAATATGATCCCAGCTGAGTCTCTATCTCAACACCATAGTCCTGTTCTCTCCCTGTATAATTGCACAAGAAGCAGATTCACTCAACTGATTCCTGCATTGATGATTATGAGGAAACGTTGACAGGTTGAGCTGGTATCCATTAGAGTTAAGAGGAAAGTGAGGTGATCTGGCTGAAACATGTAAGAACCTGACAGAGACCTGACAGGGTGGGTGGTGAAAGGATGTTTCCCCTTGTGAGAGATACTAGAACCAGTGGACACAGTTTAAAATTAAGGAATCTCCATTGAAGGTGAAGATGAGGCGAATTTATTTTCTGTCAGAGGATCATGAGTTTGCACATTCCCCCTGTGTCTGTGTGGGTTTCCTCCGGGTGCTCCGGTTTCCTCCCACAGTCCAAAGATGTGCGGGTTAGGTGGATTGGCCATGCTAAATTGCCCCTTAGTGTCAGGGGGAGTAGCTGGGGTAAATGCATGGGGTTATGGGGATAGAGGTTGGGTGGGATTGTGGTTGGTGCAGACTCGATGGGCCAAATGGCCTCCTTCTGCACTGTATGATTCTATGACCTGGATTCCACAGAACCCCTACAGTCCAGAAGGCCATCTGACCCATCAAATCTGCACTGACTACAATCCCAACCTGGCCCTATCCCCATAACTCCATGTGTAAACTCGACACACGCAGTCACCCATGGCCGGAATTGAACCCCCAGGTCCCTGGAGCTGTGAGGCAGCAATGCTAACCACCATGCCACCATGCCACCCTTGATTTAGCAGTCAATGGGAAAGCAATAAAGGACATTCACCAGAGGTCCAAGTCTAACAATTGCCTCATGAGGTAAACCGGGCTCTCGAGTTCACACAGGTCCCAGTCTAACTCTAGGAGCTTTGTTTGGAAAATCTAAATCGCCACCATTTTCAGAAAGGCGCTGCAATATTCCAGTTTAGGTTTTAATATGTATCGTGCAGGAATGCAAGGTCAGAGATGAACAAGTTGAGAGTTTGCCACGTGCCTCTCGTAAAAATGGAACAGGTTGTCTGTAACATGGATGAGTTAAGCCCTAGTTGAACCATTGAGTGACCTTGGCAGTCAGTGTACCATCTTGTTCCGTGTCTGTTCCTAGACCCCAGTGTGTGCAGTGTGAAGCCTGACCCCAGTGTGTGCAGTGTGAAACCTGACCCCAGTGTGTGCAGTGTGAAACCCGGCCCCAGTGTGTGCAGTGTGAAACCCGGCCCCAGTGTGTGCAGTGTGAAACCTGACCCCAGTGTGTGCAGTGTGAAGCCTGACCCCAGTGTGTGCAGTGTGAAACCTGACCCCAGTGTGTGCAGTGTGAAGCCCGGCCCCAGTGTGTGCAGTGTGAAGCCTGGCCCCAGTGTGTGCAGTGTGAAGCCTGGCCCCAGTGTGTGCAGTGTGAAGCCTGACCCCAGTGTGTGCAGTGTGAAACCTGACCCCAGTGTGTGCAGTGTGAAGCCTGGCCCCAGTGTGTGCAGTGTGAAGCCTGACCCCAGTGTGTGCAGTGTGAAGCCCGGCCCCAGTGTGTGCAGTGTGAAGCCTGGCCCCAGTGTGTGCAGGGTGAAGCCCGGCCCCAGTGTGTGCAGTGTGAAGCCCGGCCCCAGTGTGTGCAGTGTGAAGCCTGGCCCCAGTGTGTGCAGGGTGAAGCCTGGCCCCAGTGTGTGCAGTGTGAAGCCTGACCCCAGTGTGTGCAGTGTGAAGCCTGGCCCCAGTGTGTGCAGTGTGAAACCTGGCCCCAGTGTGTGCAGTGTGAAGCCTGGCCCCAGTGTGTGCAGTGTGAAGCCTGACCCCAGTGTGTGCAGTGTGAAGCCTGACCCCAGTGTGTGCAGTGTGAAGCCTGACCCCAGTGTGTGCAGTGTGAAGCCTGGCCCCAGTGTGTGCAGTGTGAAACCTGACCCCAGTGTGTGCAGTGTGAAGCCTGACCCCAGTGTGTGCAGTGTGAAGCCTGGCCCCAGTGTGTGCAGTGTGAAGCCTGACCCCAGTGTGTGCAGTGTGAAGCCTGACCCCAGTGTGTGCAGTGTGAAGCCTGACCCCAGTGTGTGCAGTGTGAAGCCTGGCCCCAGTGTGTGCAGTGTGAAGCCTGGCCCCAGTGTGTGCAGTGTGAAGCCTGGCCCCAGTGTGCAGTGTGATACCTGGCTGCTCTCTCCTCCAGGCCGACCCCACTAATGTTCTCTGGAGTGATAGAAAAGCAATTCTCCCACAATTCTCCTGAAAGCCACTTGCTGCAAGGTCACGCCGTCACAGACCATTGAACATGGCGTTATTACTGTGTAGCCTTCTTGTTTGCTCATTTACTGCTGGAACATCAATCCGCTGACCAGAGGGTTTTGTTCGGCACTTTTGTTCAAACAATCTTTGAAAAGGCTGACCGAACCATTTGAAACATTTCCAGCTTCTTTTAAAGGCCAATGGAATGCTAGATCCAGGTATTTTCTAATAGGCTGATCCCTGTATCTCGTCACAGTCAGTTTGTAGGATGCTTTTTAGATGAAATATATCAAAGAAGCTTGCTGAAACTATTCAAATTAAGATAATCCTGGAACTTCCTTAAGATCAGCACCCCAACAGCTGTATATCCCAAACCCATCAACATCCCATTGCCAGTGGCATCCCAACCCCATTTCCATCCATATCCCAACCCAACTCCCATCCATATGCCATCCCACCTCTATTTCTATTTCCATGCCCATTCCCATCCCATCCCATACATAGCCCATTCCTATTCCATTCCACCCACATCTCATTCCATTCCACCCCATTCAATACTCAAACCCACTCCCACCCCATCTCTGCCCACCCATATCCCATCTCACCCTGTCCTGTTATATTCAATTTCCCATTCCATCCACACCTTGTTAAATTCCCATGGTGGGCGGGCCGGTAAAACTCCGGCCATTGAGTCAATAGCAATACCTGAAAAACCAGGACATTCAGCTCATCTGGTTTATGCTGTTGTTTATGCTCCTTGTCCTTGTCCCATCTTACTTCATTTCATTCTGTTAGCATAACTTATATTCCTTTTTCCCTCATCTGATTCCAAAGCTTCTCAATAAATGTACCAATGCCATTCGCCTTGTTCCATCTTCTCACCATACCCCAGCTAAAGCCGTTTTTTTTCCTTAATTTGCTATCGGATTTAGTAGTGGTGAGGTTTTATTTATAGCCTGTAGTTTTGTACACCCCGCACAAGTGGAAATATTTTCTCAGTATCTACATTTTTAAGTCCTTCCATAATTTTAAATATGTCTATGAGGTTACCCCTTGAAACATTGGCTCTATTCTCTCTCCACAGACGCTGTCAGACCTGCTGAGATTTTCCAGCATTTTCTGTGTTTGTTTTGGTTCAACTGTTTTATTTACAATGAGCTGATGGGAGTCTAACTGTAGTAGGGCAGCAGTAACAGCTAGCTGTTTCTTTGGTTGATCAATAATACTTACCTACATTTGTGCTCCCTATTTCAAAAAATACGGACACATGGGATTGGGGGTGATTTAGTGGTTTGGATCAGGAATTGGCTAGCTGTAAGAAAACAGAGGGTGGTGGTTGATGGGAAATATTCATCCTGGAGTTCAGTTACTAGTGGTGTACCGCAAGGATCTGTTTTGGGGCCACTGCTGTTTGTCATTTTTATAAATGACTTGGATGAGGGCGTGGAAGGATGGATTAGTAAATTTGCGGATGACACTAAAGTCGGTGGAGTTGTAGACAGTGCGGAGGGAAGTGGCAGGTTACAGAGGGACATAGATAAGCTGCAGAGCTGGGCTGAGAGGTGGCAAATGGAGTTTAATGTGGAAAAGTGTGAGGTGATTCACTTTGGAAGGAGTAACAGGAACACAGAATACTGGGCTAATGGTAAGATACTTGGTAGTGTGGATAAACAGAGGGATCTGGGTGTCCATGTGCATAGATCCCTGAAAGTTGGCACCCAGGTTGATAGGGTTGTTAAGAAGGCGTACGGTGTGTTAGCTTTTATTGGTAGAGGGATTGAGTTTCAGAGCCACGAGGTCATGCTGCAACTGTACAAAACTCTGGTGCGGCCGCATTTGGAGTATTGCGTACAGTTCTGGTCGCCGCATTATAGGAAAGATGTGGAAGTGTTGGAAAGGGTGCAGAGGAGATTTACCAGGAAGTTGCTTGGTATGGTGGGAAAATCGTATGAGGAAAGGCTGAGGGGCTTGAGGTTGTTTTCGTTAGAGAGAAGAAGGTTAAGAGGTGACTTAATAGAGGCATACAAGATGATCAGTGGATTAGATAGGGTGGATAGTGAGCGCCTTTTTCCTCGGATGGTGATGCCTAGCACGAGGGGACATAGCTTTAAATTGAGGGGTGAGAGATATAGGACAGATGTTAGAGGTAGGTTCTTTACTCAGAGAGTAGTAAGGGCGTGGAATGCCCTGCCTGCAGCAGTAGTGGACTCGTCAACATTAAGCGCATTCAAATGGTTATTGGATAAACATATGGATGATATTGGAATAGTGTAGGTTAGAGGGGCTTTAGATTGGTTCCACTGGTCGGCGCAACATCGAGGGCTGAAGGGCCTGTACTGCGCTGTAATGTTCCATGTTCTATGTTCTATTTCAGAGCCTTGAGCCTAGTATCTAGGCTGACACGTTAGTGCAGTACTGAGGGAGTCTGACACTGTCAGAGGAGGTGCCATTTTTCAGATAAAGCCCATTCTGCCTTCTTGGGTGGGCATAAAAGATCCCACGACACTATACTGAAGGATTGTCTGTGTTATCCTGGCCATTAACTATTCCTTAGCTACCATCACAGTAAACACAGATTATCTGGTCATTCATCACATTGCCTTTCCCATCACATCTTTTCCCAAAGATGGGAGAGTCTAAAACTAGAGGGCATAGGTTTAAGGTGAGAGGGGAGAGATACAGAAGGGTCCAGAGGGCAATTTTTTCACACAGAGGGTGGTGAGTGTCTGGAACAAGCTGCCGGAGGTAGTAGTAGAGGCGGGTACAATTTTATCTTTTAAAAAGCATTTAGACATTTACATGGGTAAGATGTGTATAGAGGGATATGGGCAAAACACGAGCAATTGGGACTAACTTAGTGGTAAAAAAAGGGCAACATGGATAAGTTGGGCCGAAGGGCCTGTTTCCATGCTGTAAACCTCTATGACTCTTTGCTGCTTGCGAGAGCTTACTGTCCATCAATTCTATCTTTTACTCTCATTCTATTGGTTGCTGCATTTCTTCCATTGACTCCACTTCAGAAGTATTCAATTGGCTGTGAAGTGCTTTTGGAACATGAAGGGTGATATAGAAATGCAAGCACTTCTTATAAATGTTACTTGTTCATGGTGGTGTAGCAATTATGAAGGAGGTTCTTCAGCAAGACATCGTTTGGGACTGTGCATAAGTCAAAAGTTAATGAGTAACTGCGTAACAGAAGATACTTCTGTCAAAAATGTTGCAGGGATTTCAGTTAATGAGTACTGGTGATTCAAGGGATTGTTAACCTCTTGTATTGTGTTAAGACACAAGTTTGTACAGATGATTTCTGACATAGTGGGGTGCTTTTCCCAACAGGGTCCAACAGCTAATGTGGTGTCCCGGAGCTTTCCTCGAGCAAGGATTTGCTGGTGGGCAAATCAGATGCCATTCCTGCTTCCCTCCCCGAGACTGTTCCTGAGTGACGTGGGCAGTGAACCTATGCCCTGTTGGGGAGGATCAGTACAATGTGATCCAAAAAGAGCTAAAGTGAAGAGGCAAAACTGCATCAGGAATGAAACATGAGCAAAGTATTATTATTGCAAACCCTTCCCTTTATGAGAGAAAGGAAATGCAGCTGTGTACGGATTATTACACCCACATTAATGACAGATTGAAATTGAAATGGGCTGCCCAGATTGTCAGCAAAGCACAGCGAGATACAAATTTTAAAAATTAATTATTTTTAATATTCATAATCAGCGTGCTGATCTTAACCTCCTGAATAATTAGTATTCCTAATGATGTTAAATTAACTGCAACACGGGCTGAATGAAACCCCACTCTCCAACAGGAAGACAGCTTAATGCACTGAGCCAACCAGCTGAGGCTCCCATGGAAATGCTACAAGAGTGCCCTCTGCTGGATCCTAAAGAGGACTTTTGTCATCACCACCATCAAAAAAAATTCTAGGTTTGATTTCCAGACGTATATTAATGATCCATTCATTTCCAAAAGGCGTTTGATAAGGTGCCCCATAAAAGGCTACTGAAGAAGATTAGGGCACACGGAGTTGGGGGTAGTGTGTTAAAGTGGATTGGGGACTGGCTATCCGACAGGAAGCAAAGAGTCGGAATAAATGGGTGTTTTTCCGGTTGGAGGAAGGTAACTAGTGGCGTGCCGCAGGGATCGGTACTCGGGCCGCAACTATTTACCATTTATATAGATGATCTGGAGGAGGGGACGGAGTGTAGGGTAACGAAGTTTGCAGACGACACAAAGATAAGTGGAAAAGTGAATCGTGTGGAGGACGGAGAAGATCTGCAGAGAGATTTGGACAGGCTGAGTGAGTGGGCGAGGATATGGCAAATGGAGTATAACGTTGATAAATGCGAGGTTATACACTTTGGAGGAAATAATAACAAATGGGATTACTATCTCAATGGAAACAAATTAAAACATGCTACCGTGCAAAGGGACCTGGGGGTCCTTGTGCATGAGACGCAAAAGCCCAGTCTGCAGGTACAACAGGTGATCAAGAAGGCAAATGGGATGTTGGCCTATATTGCGAAGGGGATAGAATATAAAAGCAGGGATGTCTTGATGCACCTGTACAGGGCATTGGTGAGGCCGCAGCTGGAATACTGTGTGCAGTATTGGTCCCCTTATATGAGGAAGGATATATTGGCATTGGAGGGAGTGCAGAGAAGGTTCACCAGGTTGATACCGGAGATGAGGGGTTTGGATTATGAGGAGAGGCTGAGGAGATTGGGTTTGTACTCATTGGAGTTTAGAAGGATGAGGGGGGATCTTATGGAGACTTATAAGATAATGCGGGGGCTGGATAGGGTGGAGGCGGAGAGATTCTTTCCACTTAGTAAGGAAGTTAAAACTAGAGGACACAGCCTCAAAATAAAGGGGGGTCGGTTTAAGACAGAGTTGAGGAGGAACTTCTTCTCCCAGAGGGTGGTGAATCTCTGGAATTCTCTGCCCACTGAGGTGGTGGAGGCTACCTCGCTGAATATGTTTAAAGCGCGGATGGATGGATTCCTGATCGGTAAGGGAATTAAGGGTTATGGGGATCAGGCGGGTAAGTGGTACTGATCCACGTCAGATCAGCCATGATCTTATTGAATGGCGGGGCAGGCTCGAGGGGCTGGATGGCCTACTCCTGCTCCTATTTCTTATGTTCTTATGTAATTCCAAGGATATTAGGGGCCTTTTTTATTAGTTCAACTAACACATTTTCACACCTTAATTTTCAGTGAGGTTGGAATTCAATGGATATTGGATTGACTCCAAATAGCAATTAAGACAATTATTAGGGTGTACATTTCAGTTTATTGAATATTACACAGGATATACTGCAAGAAACAGGTCACTCAGCCCAGCCCGTTCATCCCAATATTTATATTTCACTTGAGCCTCCTTCCATCATTCCTCATTTAAATTTACCATCCTAGCCCTCTGTACCATTCTGCATCATTTGCTTAGATAACTTTCCCCTAAATGCTTCAACACTATTCACTTCAGTGGTAGCAAGTTGGAGTCACTAAACAATCACCGCACAGAAAGGGGGTTATTTTGCCCATTGTCTATCTGCTGGTTTTGTACTGGAACACTCTAATACTAATCCCAGTGTCCTACCTCCTCCCTAAAGCCCAGTACCTGCCTCTGATTCAGATGTCTATTCACTGACACCTTCAGCAACACAGTGGTCTCTGCGTAAACTATTCCTTGTGGCATTTGCCTGTTCGAAATATCCCCTGCTAAAGGCTTTCTCCCCCGCTGCCATCTTGCAAAATGCTGTGCAAGAATCTGCCACCATTTAGTTATTGTCAAAAGTTCCTTCCATGATCCCCTCGTCTACACCCAGAATTGGTCAAGTCAGCCCTTCTTAACGTTTAGCAAAACCAAATGTCGATGAGAACTGACCTTGTCTGCATTCCAATATCAGGAGATTTACCATTTTATCTTTCCTCCAGATACTCATCTTTTTCCCAGAGAACAATGGGCCTCTAGATCAGACTCTCACAGTCCAGACACACACTGCACCTGTATCTGGCTGGGAGAGAGATCACAGCCTATAAAACAGCTACAGGAGGACATTAACCGGAATGATTTCCTGTGGTAATTAAAATTACATAAATGCGTCAGAGAGAGATTTATCAATTTGTTTAAATTGGCCTGGGCTCTGATTTGGGAATTTCTTTTGCCGCTGTTAGCAGATCCAGTGGTTTGAAAGGAGTAAGGAGTGTACAGGTTGCGATGAACAAGGTATTGCTAAAGCTAGATAGGTCATAGAATCATAGGATTCCTACGGTGCAGAAGGAGGCCATTTGGCCCATCGAGTTTGCACCAACCACAATCCCACCCAGGCCCTATCCCCGTAACTCCATGTATTTACCCTGCTAGTTCCCCTGACACTATGGGGCAACTTAGCATGGCCAATCAACCTAACCTGCACATCTTTGGACTGTGGGAGGAAACCGGAGCAAAGGAGGAAACCCACAGAGACACAGGGAGAATGTGCAAACTCCGCACAGACAGTCACCCGTGGCCGGAATTGAACCCGGGTCCATGGTGCTGTGAGGCAGCAGTGCTAACCACTGTGCCATGGTGCTGGGGTCAGGTGCTGCTTACTTGTGTACTTGTGTTTTTTTTATACAGCTACGCTTCACAGAGAGGGAAATGTGCTCCTTACCCCAGATCTGATTGTATTGTCATTGTGAAGATTATTGCAGTGAAGCAATTTCATTCTTTGTAAAGAGTCTTTCTTCATTGTTAGACAGAAACTCATAAGACTGCAGCAAAATCTTCAAAAGAATTGTTAAAATGCATGTCAGCTGCTGAGAATTTGTTATGAGTGGTATTTGTGACGGATTTGTCCCAGAAATGGCTTTCACCCTCAAATCCTTGTCAATTTGGAGATCAAAATTGTTCACGTCCTGCTACATATCGGAATTTCACTCATCACAATCTGTCACATTTCCTTTCAATGCTGCCATTTTCTTGCCAATTGCAGACGAGATGAAATGCTGTATCTCCAGCTCCCAGGATAGCCTGTGTCACAGGAACAGCTTTGGAAGCCATCACTTCATCCCACTTATATGAAAGTTGTGAATTCTCTTTTGCTTTCTCTCTTCAACTGGAGATAAAATCTAATCTTAGCAAATGCCTTTATATATAATAGCCAGGCATCATTTCAGGTGTGAATTCTGTCTATAAGATTGAAGTTGAATGTTTCTTCTCCTGACTCTCGACTCAGATACAATTTTTTTTAGCAGTAATCACTAAGCCAGACAACAGCTTCCACAATGGCTAAACGTCTCGCTGAGCCTCTGTTCAATGTTGCCAGGGAGCGGTCTGCAATAATGTGAGCCATTGACTGGCTGGAGCCCGGGTTCCCTGCAAGGCCCCACTGGCACCGATTTGCTGCACAAAAGCCTTGGTCAGTGCAGAAACAGTGGGGGAGTGCCCAGTGTTGGCATCGCAGGTCGAAGCTGGGTGGGCAAGCTGTGGGATCTGTAATGAGGAAGTGGTTTTTAACGGTGATATGTTGGTTCCATTCCCACTGCCAAAGGGCCTCTGCTGTTAGTCCCTGGCATGGTGGTCTTAGCCACACAGGCTGGCATGATGGGAGGCAGGCAGCAGGTGTATTGGTGAGGTCCATGTGTAACAGCAGCCTTGGGTTAATGTAAACTTTCACCAGGAGCTTTCTTGCTGCAGTCTCCCTCAATGTGAGAGGGTGGGATGTTGCTCAGGGGGCCAGGGGAGTTGAGTTGATCGGAGGATACCTGAGATGATACGCATTGTTGTGTTGCGCTGGATATCTACAAGACTGGTGTGGGATGAGTTGTAGCAACTGGCGCACAGCACCCTGCATCGAGTAGACAGTGGCAAAAGCTAAGATCCTTAAGGTTTGAGAATCTGCAGCCCATGAAGAGGCAGCAAGTTTGCTGAGGAAGTTGTTTCGCATTTTGATCTTTGCTGCTGTTTTGATCAGATGTTTTTTGTGGCTCAGTGTTCAGACAAGATAAACGGGATGTTGTTTCTCATTCAGTCTCTTGCTATTCTGCATGATGTTGAGTTTCCTCTTGGTGCTGGCATTGTGGAACATACTGTTTTGTTGCTGCTGGGCTGAAGGCTCCGTGTCTTACAGTCATTGGTCAACTTCGTAACATCGCTGTTTAATATTGTGTCTAGTTTAGAAAATGTCGGAGCCTGAGAGACGCAGAGGAAATCGTCAGCATCAGTGAACTTCTGGGATAGAGTTGGAAAGAGATTGTTGGTATCAAGATTGAAATGGGTTGGGGTTAGAACAGGGGAACCCCATTGCACTTTGCCTAGCAACAGTAGTAACAAGAATTTTAAAAGGCATGATAGGATGCAATGTGCCTAACAACAGGCAGAAACCTGCCCAGTGACTGCAGTAGCCAGCATTCTAAAGGCATGGTGAGGTGCAATTTTCCTCGTAACAAGATTAACATGAATCAGACGTAAATTGCCCTAGTGGTAGAAACAGCTTACCTAGATGACTGAGAGATTAGTGGAAGTATACACATGCTAATTTCTAAAATCAAGGAATTTGAGAGATGCAGACAACCAAATCCACTGCATGAAATGCCAAAGAGGCCAGCTCCGGTAGAGTGAAGCAAGCTAGTTTTACATTCAACAGGCCGATGGACTAGTTTCCATCTAACAGCCAGACAGGTCAAAACTTTCATAGGCCTGCTCGCTCTAACATTTAGAGCCACAGCAGACTGCAAATATTCTCCTCTACAAGACACACTTTCGTACCTTCACTGAACTAACAAAAGACGTTTTCCCAGACCTGGCCATCTGAGCTGTATTGTGGGGTAACTATGAACTGGATTTGACTTAGTTCTAAAATTGGATGTTGTTTGGGAAAAGAGGTGTCTCAGCAAGTTCAGGGAATATGGGTGTAGTTTGGTGCCACTCTGTATTGCACTCTTTCTTGTACATTTTTCTTATTTATTTACTTTAATAAAAACTGTTTATTGATTGTTTACACAAAGACTGGAGTGTTTTGGTTGTTAATTGGCAGCATGGTGGCACAGTGGTTAGCACTGTTGCCTCACAGTGCCAGGGACCTGGGTTTGATTCTCCGCTTGGGTCACTGTCTGTGCGGAATCTGCACATTCTCCCCGTGTCTGCATGGGTTTCCTCCGGGTGCTCCGATTTCCGAAAGGCGTGTTGGTTAGGGTACATTGGCCATGCTAAATTCCCCCTCAGTGTACCCGAACATGTGCCAGAGTGTGGCGACTAGGGGATTGTCACAGTAACTTCATTGCAGTGTTAATGTAAGCCTACTTGTGACACTAATAAAATAAATGTTAAACTTTATTTTCTCACTGGGTTGTACGTGGCTTCTCACATTAATCCAAACAAATAAACTCCACTATGAACCAGCGTTTCAAGTTGGGACACTCTTGCAGAGAAGACCAGAGGGATTTGTAACAATTGTTTCCTCCAGGTGCTTATCTCATCACTTCTGTGCATTGAAAAGTTGTCTCACTTCTGAACCTGGTCAGCGGAAGTTGTGAATTGGCGCCAGTTGTGGTATAAATGGTTAACAGACTGGATATGCTAATAAATGATGTGGATAGTGGTTTACTACTGACATCGGTTAGACATGTGTTAGGCTCTTCAAGAGAGATAGAGAGAGAGAGGCTGGAATCATACTGAGGAGATACATGCCTACTCAGACAAGAGGGCGCTCAGTTATATTTGATGATAGCTGCAAGAAAATTTACAGAATTGAACTCTCTTATGGTGTCTATCTTTTACACAGAATTATAGAAGCTACACAGCACACAAACAGGCCATTCTGCCCAACCAATCTGTGCCACAGGAATGATTTTCCGTTCCGTTTTGAGGGGGCAGGTACAGGAACAGGGGCGGAGAATCCTGCCAGCGTGACCTCCCCGATCGATTGTACCTGCCCTCTGTCAGTGAGGTAACAAGAATCCCTGAGGCTACTGTTGGAGGGTGTTCTGTGGGGCTAGCGTTGTGTGGGGGGGGGGGGGGGGGGTGGGGGGGGTGGGGGGGGGGCGGGGGGCTGGATGTTGCATTTCCATTGGGGTGGGGGGGCTTTGGTGGTGGTAGGGACAAAGTTTCATGAGGGAAGGTCAGAGTTTGTGTGGGTGCGGCTGGGTGTTTCTACTTTTATTCTTTTACAGGGCACCCAATATTTTAAAAACCTACATTGCTGGAGAGGAGATTTAATCAGAACCTATCACGCTAGCGTTACATGGTGGGACTCGCCCTTACAAGTTTTTGTCCATCAGTTTAAAAACAAGGCGAGAAAACCCACCATTGCCGCTGGCGGGCTACCCTCGGTTTTTCCATCCGAGATGAGAGTTTACCAAAAAATGGCAAAATGTCACCCATTGTTTATATTTCACATCCCACTTCCTCCTGTATTCTCTCTGTGTACATCTAATCCTTCCTCCTGTAAGGAGGACACATTGATATTAAACTCAATGATTGTGTGACAATACTTTACCTTTAAGAAATATATTAATATCATGTTTCTTGTAAGGGGTATGTTTAGAATTCAGCTCTGTTTTGCAGGGTGTTGATTTATCTAGGGAAACCTCTAAATTAGTAGCTGGGAGCACAGGATAATTCCTCATTTTAGACATTGAGTGTTTGTTTAAGCCGGACTAATGCATTTATGTTTACTTGGGTTCATCTGTAGTTTCAGAGTAGAGTTTTGATTAGGTTGATTGACAGAGTCAAAGTCATGTGATTATTGGGAGGAGCAAGAAAGAAAAGGTGTCAGTTTTATTTGAAAGCACAAAAAGTTGTTGCCTTGACTGCCAGAAGAAAGCAATAGTTATATATCTCTCTCTCTCTCTGGAAAGACCTCTCTGAAAACTCCAGGACCGGTCTCCTAAGACACAGCAAGAAAGCAGGAATGCCTTGGCACATCATAACATTCAGGGCTATGGACCAACTACTGGCAGATGGAATTCAGTGGGAGTTCAGGTGTTTCTAATGTGTTGGTGCAGACTCGATGGGTCGAAAGGCGTCTTCCGCACTGTATGATTCTATGATTCTCTGCCTGTGTTTTGCTAACTAGTTTTAAAAAGGGGGTTTAATCTATAAGAGGAATATTGCTTGAATTGGAACTCATAGCGAGAGGTTCGCAGTTATGACTTGTATCTTGTCATGTTTAAATATTGTTCAATTTTTAAAGATTAAACCAATTCATTTGTTATAGTTAAATTGTGTTGTTAAATATAATTTATTTTGATAAAGGCTTCCCAGTTTGTCAGTAGAATCACATCTGGAGTGAAACATCTTCTCCTCACACTAATGCCAAAACAGGCAATTGTTGGTGTCCATCTGACTTCATAATAAACCTTGGGGTTTCTGATCTGGCATCCCAGCAATTTCCCTATAAATATATCATTATTATTACCATCAGTACCATTAATACCAGGGCAAATCAATTCATCCAGTGTGGTGATTTAAAAATCTGCTTGCTACCAAATGATTCAGGGAACACAGCTTTCATCCTAAACCTTATGGAGTGAGGCAGCTGTATGCCTTCAATACTGAAGTGCAGAGAATTTAACATTAAACCATATCCTCTTGTTTTTAAATTGAACAGTTCCAAACTCGCAAAGGGAAAATTCTAGCTGATACAGTCAGCAACATCTACACACAGAGAATGGAGAGTGGAGGCAAAAACCCGGAATAATGTCAGAATGAACTGGATGCTACAATGGATCTTATTCAAGGCGGACAAGTTGGAGTGAGTTAATTGCCTTTCCAAGCTCTACATCTCCTGAGACGTGGAGACTCCATGAGTGAATTTGGATAGAGCCAGAATAGAAACTTACATGGAAATGGAAGATATATTTAAATTGACTTTTGATTAAAACTCGACATTTTCCAGGGATCAAACAGTATGGCAGGAAATTCAAGCGGTCATCATTAATCATATGTTGTCTAAAGTAGTCTGGGAATAATAGACATCATAATATGGGTTTTATTCAAATAGAAATTAAGCTGCACATTATTCGGTACTTATCTCCATCTATCTTGATAATGACATGGTCTAATTTAATCATAGTGGCAGAGAACCTTTTACAATCACTTTTCTGGGTGATCAAATTTACCGAGATGAAAGTAGCATTTTTAATATTCAGTGAAATGCTGTTTTTTAGAAACATAAAAAATAGGAGCAGAAGTGGGCCATTCAGCCCTTCAAGCCTGCCCCACCATTCAATGTGATCGTGCACTATCAGTATCCCACTCCCGCTTTCTCTCCATACCCCTTGACCCCTTTAGCCACAAGGGCCACGTCCAGCTCCCTCTTGAACATATCTAATGAACTGTCTCCAACAGCTTTCTGTGGTGGAGAATTCCACAGGTTCACAACTCTCTGAGTGAAGAAGTTCTTCCTCATCTCAGTCCTGAATGGCTTACCCCTTATTCTTAGACTGTGACCCCTACTTCTGGACTTCTCCAACATCAGGAACATTCTTCCTGCATCTAGCCTGTCCAGTCCCATCAGGATTTTATATGTTTCTATGAGATTCCCTTTCATTCTTCTAAATTCCAGTGAGGACAAGCCCAGTCGATCCAGTCTCTCTTCATATGTCAGTCCTGCCATTCCAGGAATCAGTCTGGTGAACCTTTGCTGGACTCCCTCAATTGCAAGAATGTCCTTCCTCAGACTAGGAGACTAAAACTGCACACAATACTCAAGGTGTGACCTCACCAAGGCCCTGTATAACTGTAGCAAGACATCATTACTACTATACTCAAATCCTCTTGCTATGAAGGCCAGCATGCCATTAGCTTCCCTCACCGCCTGCTGTACCTGCATTCCAACCTTCAGCGACTGCTCCACCATGACACCCAGGTCACGTTGCACTTCCCCTTTTCCTAAACTGCCACCATTCCGATAATAATCTTCTTTCCAGTTTTTGCCACCAAAGTGGATAACCTCACATTATCCACATTATATTGCATTTGTCAAGTATTTACCCATTCAGCCAACCTGTCCAATTCATCCTGCAGCCTCTTAGCATCCTCCCCACAGCACACACTGCCACCCAGCTTAGTGTCAAATGCATATTTGGAGATATTGTATTTAATTCCTTCATCTAAATCATTAATGTATATTGTGAATAGCTGGGGTCCCAGCACTGAACCCTGCGGTACCCCACTAGTCACTGCCTGTCACTCTGAAAAGGACCTGTTTAGTCCCACTCTCTGCTTCCTGTCTGCCAACCAGTTCACCACCACCAATACCATGAGCTTTAATTATGCTCACTAATCTCTTGTGTGGGACCTTGTCAAAAGCCTTTTGAAAGTCCAGATACACAACATCCACTGGTTCACCCTTGTCCACTTTACTGGTCACATCCTCAAAACATTCCGAAGATTTGTCGAGCACAATTTCTCTTTAGTGAATCTTTGCTGACTCAGACCGATCCTGTCACTGCTTTCCAAATGCTCAGTTATTACATCCTTGATAATTGACTGCAGCATTTTCCCCACCGCCGATGTCAGGCTAACCGGTCTATAATTTCCTGTTTTCTCTCTCCCTCCTTTTTTAAAAAGTGGGGTTACATTAGCTGCCCTCCAATCCACTGGAACTCTTCCAGAGTCTATAGAATGCTGGAAAATGATCACCAATGCATCCACTATTTCTTGAGCCAGTTCCTTCAGTACTCAGGGATGCATCAGGCCCCGGTGTCTTATCGGCTTTCAATTCCAACAATTTCCCCAATACAATTTCCTGACTAATAAGGATTTATTTTAGTTCATTCTTCATACTAGTCCTCTGTCCCCTAGTATTTCTGGAAAGTTATTTGTGTCCTCCTTAGTGAAGGCAGATCCGAAGTATTTGTTCAGCTGGTCTGCCATCTCCTTGTTGCCCATTATGAATTCAGCTGATTCTAACTGTAAGGGACCTACATTTGTCTTCACCGGTCTTTTTCTCTTCACATATCTATAGAAGCTGGAGTAACATTGCACTATTTGACTGCTTGAGCTGTCTATGAAATATAAGCTTTAAAATTCAATGTAGCAATTGTTAGACACATGTTTAACACATTCATGTAAATTCCTTTGTTATGTCAATGAAACTATGCTCTGTTTAAGATAATTGGGCGAAAGCCTCTGTTAGAATAATTTTGTGTTGTACAAAATGCACAATGCTGTTTCCAGACAGCAAATGAGATTTCAAATCAAATTTACATTGAACAGTCAGTGAGTACAGCCAAAACAATCTGCTCATTAACACATAACTATTTTCTTTGATAATAAAGTGTCCCTCAAAATAACCTAACTTCTGAAAAATATGATCAACAATTTCTTTCCAGTTAATAGTTTTATAAGTAATGCAAAATTTGTTGCAAACTTGTGGAGGTTTATATGATTACCGTCCATAACTGAACTGCAATAGAAGCTTTTAATAAAGACCAAACATATATCACTGCACAAAGTGTAAGAATTTCTAGGGGTTACATTCATCTCCGGCAGCAGACGATGGTAAAGAAAATGGACAGCAGGTCAACAAGTTTTCCATTCATTATTGCCAGCTTTGTCCAAAGTCACCCGATGACAGGACACATTCCAAACTTCCGGGTCACACTTCGTAATGAGTGCGTGCCTCCTGCTTGGAAAACTGGAGGATGAGATAGTACATCTATTGTACCTATTAAACCTGAAACAGGAGAGATGTTTCACCTGCAGCTCAATATTTTGGTTTACAATGATCTCGTGAGATGGACATTATACTTCTGGATGAAAGTCCCAGCAGGAGTCAGCACCATCGATATAGGTCTGGATACGAAAGGAATTAAATACACTAAACAACATGAAACTTCTAAACGGGCTTGTGATGAATCCCAAAAGGTCTATGGGGGAATCACTGATTGATCTCCCTGTGGGGCTCATTAAGTATGAGTTCCCCTGACAACAGGCATGGCTTGTCCAACTGGCCAACTGGAACTCATTGCCTGAGCCTTTTATAAGGCAGGCCCAGGACAGGGCCTGCTGTACTGGAGTCCCAGACAGGGACTAGTGTGTGTCCACCACGGATATGGTTTTACATTGCTTTCTGTAATGAATGCAAAGTAATGTTTCTTTCCAGCCAGGCTTCCTGAGTTATTACAGAACCAATGGTGAATTTCCATCGTGTGAATCAGTTGTGCTGAGGAATGATGCATTCGGAAATGGAAAGGATGCTTTTATTCTTCTTTCTTAGCCAATGCCTCAGAACTGAGGATGGCTCACTAAAGATTTTTTATCAGGTGACTTAGGAGTCCAATGTGATGCCTACAGAAGCGAGGCAGTCAATGGCTGGAGGAGTGGGTAGGTGGGTCCCTGGGTCGTCAGGCGCTCCCTTCGCTGTTGACACTTGGCTTCAGCTTGTTCTCGGCGATGAAGCAGTTCAGCTTCTTCACAGACGCTTTTCCTCCTCTTTGGGCAGTCTTTGTGCAGACTTTGTCCTTTAAAAAGCATTTAGATAGTTACATGAGTAAGATTGGTACAGAGAGGATATGGGCCAAATGCAGGCAACTGGGACTAGCTTAGTGGTTAAAAGAAAAGGCTCGGCATGGACAAGTTGGGCCGAAGGGACTCTTGATGGAATGGAATGCGCTGCCAGGTAGGGTGGTGGAGGCAGGCACGCTGACATCGTTTAAGACTTACCTGGATAGTCACATGAGCAGCCTGGGAATGGAGGGATACAAACGATTGGTCTAGTTGGACCAAGGAGCGGCACAGGCTTGGAGGGCCGAAGGGCCTGTTTCCTGTGCTGTACTGTTCTTTGTTCTTTGTTCTTTCCATGCTGTAAGCGTCCATGCCTCTATGACTTGATGGGCCAAATGGCCTCTTTCTGCACTGTAGGGATTCTATGATATTCTTCCAATGAGAGTACTTGCTGGACCTTAATTTGGAGAATCTAATTTTATTGGCACCCTTAGCGATTGGCTGCCTTTGCACAACAGTCGGTGCCCTGCTAAAGAGGACAATCTACCCATTTTCAATTTGACCGTTGTGATGTTTATGATACTGGAATGTCTCCTGTGTTGTTTTAATGAAGTAAGTGAGGTGGCAGAAAGAACCTCGCTGCTCTTCACTGAGTCCATCACTCAATAGCTCTGCTCCTTGAGAAGACAATAATTATCAGCAATTGATCTGTAATCAGCAGATCAAAGCAGATGGAGCAGCAAAATCTATAAAACGCTGAAGGGTATAATAACTTGAAAGCCGAGCAGCTTATTTAAAATAAAGTTTGATTACTGAGCTAGATCGAATAGATACAAAATTTCCAGTACTTCTCCATGGCGGCACGGTAGCACAGTGGTTAGTGCTGCTACTTCACAGTGCCAGGGACCCAGGTTCGATTCCCGGCTTGGGTCACTGTCTGTGTGGAGTTTGCACGTTCTCCCCGTATCTGCATGGGTTTCCTCCAGGTGCTCTGGTTTCCTCCCACAAGTCTGAAAGACATGCTGGTTAGGGTGCATTGACCCAAACAGGTGCCGGACTGTGGCGACAAGGGGAACTTCACAGTAACTTCATTGCAGTGTCAATGTTAGTCTTACTTGTGACTAACAAATAAACTTTTAACTTTAGTGACATTCGCAGTTGGGAGCGGTTGGTTTCCTCCTTATTATAATAGATACCGGGGAGATGATCAATAACTCCACGGTGCACCTTAGTTCCAGTCCTCGGATTACAGGAATATGTGAAATGAAGTTTGATTGAAGTAGATTTTGACTCCAAGGGAATAACAAAATACTGCAGCTACTGGAAAGCTAAAATTGAAACAGAAAATTCTGGAAATTCCTCAGAAATCTCAGAAGTATCCATGGAAGGAGAAACAGAGGGCGGGATTTACCTCCCCACCACCGCATTGTGTTTTTGGGCAGCGGAGGTGCTGCCAGGAGGCATCAGCTGGATCTTCCAGCCCCGCCGATATGTACACGGCTCGCCACGGGTGGTCACCTTCTGCACTACAGGTAGATCCACACTGGCTGGAAGGGCTGGAAAATCCCACCCAGAAGTTTCAGATTTCAATACAACTCTAGAATGAAAGTTCTTAGACCAGAATTCCTCTCTGCCTGCCCTAAAATAACCTCAGATATATTTTCCATCAAATTGAAGGCTTGAAATTTTACCATGCCTTATGAAAGGTGAATTGTTGCTGAATTTAGTGAAAATAGAATCCTGTGAACATGTCACAATTCCAATCTCAGGCAGACTGGGCAAAAGAAAGAATTCCGCTCGGATTCGATTTCCCAACATCTTCTGGGAATTAAATGCTCCAGATGTCCAAATGTTAAAAGTAACTTTGGCATTTGAACAATTAGAGAGAACTTTCCGCAGATACGCCTGACTTGCTGAGTATTTCCAACATTTCCTGTTCTAGCAGTAGGTTCCTGTTACACTAACAGGTTTCTAGGATATGAACAGCTTTCTTCAAGAGATGTGGGACTGAATTATTTATGGTATTCAAAAAGACACAATCTGACAAATCTCCTAAAGTACTAAAATGTAACTTGGGCATATTTCCAAAATGAAATATGATTCCTCTAAAACTAAGGTTCCTAATACACCTTTATGTATGCACATTTCAGCCACAACTTACATTTATACAATAGTCTAATAAAGTGTCCCAAGGTGCTTCACATGAGCAATTATCAAACAGAGTTTGACACCAGTCACAAAAGGAGATTTTAGGCTGGATGACTTTGGTCAAAGAGATAGGTTTTAAGGAGCATCTTGCGGGAGGTGGGAGAGGTGGAGTAATGGAGAGAATTCCAAAGCTTAGCACCCACACAGCTGAAGACATAATTACCAACTGCAGATTGTCCAAGAGGCAAAAATTAGAGGAATGTAGATACGTTGGAAGGTTGTAGGACTGCAGGAGATAACATCAACTGAGAACAAGGGGGATATTTCTAATACTGAGGTATTATCAGACTGGGGGTCAATGTTAGTCACGAGTACAATGGTGATGTGTGAACAGAGCTTGATGAGTTGGGATGCAGGTGACAGCATTTTTGGAGGAGCTCAAGGACATGGAGGGTGCAAAGTAGAGGTCAGCCAGGAACACATTGGAATCATTGGTTTAAAAGTGGGAATAGATTAGGGTTTCAGCAATAAGTGAGCTGAGGTAAGGACAAAAACAGGTAATATAATGAGATGTGAGTGGGTGATCTTGGCGATGGGGAAGCTATGGATTTGAAAGCTCAGCTCAGAGTCACATATGACAGCAAGGTTATAAACTGTCAGGTTTGATCTTAAACAGTGAAAAGAGAAAAAAAGGGATTTGGTGCCTAGGGAACAGAGATTCTTGTGACAACAAAAGAAAGTGGCTTCAGTCTTTCCAATATCTAGTTGAAGGAAATTTCTGCTCGTCCAATACCAGGTGTTGGACAAGCAGTGTAACCAATCAGAGATGGTGCAGAAGTCAAGAGCGGTGGGGAAGAGGTGGAATGGGTGTCACCAGCACACAGAACCTGACATGACATGAAGGTTTTGAGCCTATCTCACTGGCAAGATCTTCTGGTCCCACCGCCGATGGCGAACCCCTGCCACATGTTCCCCAGTGGCGAAGGATGTGAACAACGGGAAAACAGCAACGGGACCAGAAAATCCAGCAGTCAGCCAATAGAGGGCCGCTTCTGTCATCATGGCAGGGTGGAGCGAGTGGAAAATCCCACCCACCCTGTTTTCGGATACCTGTAGGTGAAAAATAGAAATGGGCCAAGAAGCCAAGAGAACTCCAGAGGTAACGGCCGGAATTCTCCGATCTCGCCTGCAGCTGGGATTCTCCGGTCTCGCTGCTGTGGACGGAGATTTGGCTAACCTCCAAATTCTCCTTTCTCACTGGCAGTGGGGTGCGAACGGCTGGAGAATTCCAGCCAACGGTGTAGGAATGTTCTCCACAATCTTGTGTCAGTGTAGAATGAAGTGAAACAACTTTCTCAGAACAATTGATTGCATCTCATTTATCCTGTAGGATAACATACATGTCTAATGTTCTCTAACATACATGTAAAAATGGTGCTGAGAGATTGAATGACTGAAACTGGATCAGTTCCTTGTTGTGTATTGTACTCCTGATCATTGGCGAATCTGTCTTCTTGGTTCATATCGTTTCCCATATTCACAGTTTCCAGGATTTGTGTTTCAGCGTGATGCAATCTCTGGAAAAGGATTGGATTTTTCCAAACATTGTACATCACACAACAGGTTTCCATAACAATAGGATTCTGTCATTTTAGCTTCGGTTAAAGTGTGTGAGACTCATTTCGCTGACTAATCTGTGCCCTGCAATGTTTGTATTCATTTCTATCAAAAGAAAGAGCAGGCAGGTGTGAAACAGGCAGGACGTTCATTATCACCAGTTCTAAACCGTCAGTTAAAGCTAATATTGTTGAAATATGTTTTTCAAAGGGAAGTGAGTTGGGTGATCCAGTCTTAGTTGCAGTTTTGCAGTGAGCAGAGCGCGCACACACATCTCTACTACCAATGTCTTCAAGCTTTCTATCCATGATATCTATTCTCATGTGCATAGTCCAATTAAATGAAGCCACAGCATTTTACTCAATCTCTTATGAGTGATTGATGTTGATATCATTCCAACAATGCAACAAACATTGGCCCCAATATTGTGTGAAAAGTACACCACACCTTCCATCCCATAGAAGGTATTCATAATCTTAGATTATCATCCAGGACTAGCCCAAGAAATCTGACAACAAATTCTCCCTCAGTGTACCTGAACAGGCGACGGACTGTGGCGACTAGGGGATTTTCACAGTAACTTCATTGCAGTGTTAACGTAAGCCTACTTGTGACTAATAAATAAACTTTAAACTTGAAAAGGGCACAATCCAAGCTGTTGTTTCTCACTCTGTGACATTCAGCTAGTTTAGCAGAGTCTGCAGCTTAACACTAGGAACTTGCTGATTCACACTGGACAGTAAACACACCAACTACACCATGGAGAGCATCAGTTAGGCGATGGTGTTTAAGTATCTGAACTTCTGCTGTGACATGTGTTTATTTAAATATCCTCTTTGTTACTTTAAGCTCGACAATAACTCATTTAAAATGAGTGTGTTCGTGCAGCGACTCAGTCACAGAGAACAATCTCAGATGATCTACACTGACATCGGATTGCATCATTTCAGGGATATGAATATTCTAGCGGCCAATGAACCTACAGCTTTTAGCTGATTTCCTCTTTGAAAGAAATCATTGTTGTTTTACGGTGTCAGCCTTGGCTCAATGAGTCTCTCTGTCACCTCAGAGTCAGAGAATTGTGGGACCAAACCCCACACCAGGGGTTCAGCATAAAACCCATGCTGGAAGTTGTGTGTCCCAAGTGGAGGTGCTATCTTTTCGATGAGATGTTAACGAAGGTTGTGCTTCTTTTCCTAAGTGAGTATAAACGATCCCAATCTGCTGGCCATTGAATTCATTGCTCTTTGTGGGAGTTCACTCCAGCACCTGACGCCTCCCCCCCTCCCACCCTATCCCCACCTCCCCCCCCCCCCCCCCCCCCCCCCCGACAACCCCCCGCTCCCCTCCGCCCCCAGCATCTTCCTCAAATCCCACTGCCACCTCCATTACAACCCCGTCCTGTCCAGGCACAGTGCTCACATATGCCAGCTGTCTTGTAGAATCAACACCTGATCAGGCCGGGCCCTCAGAGGTCAGTCCCCCAACACCACCATCCCGCCAGCACCTCAGTGGAAATCTCCGAGGAAAGCACTGACCAGGCACCACCCGTACCATCCACCAGCACAGAGACACACTCCCCGGGGGGCAGGTTTCAGGGTCACTATCTGGTGAGCACCACATAGGTGCTGATGCACATCAGGTAGAGGCGGGGGTCGGGCAGGTGGACATCCTGAGGTAGCTATAGAAATGCGAGATTTTCTTCCTTTATAATAATAACACAATTGACCATTTCGAATGAGTTTATTATCCCAGGGACTCACATTTATGTTTGTTTTCCTCACTGTTCCTGTTATTGTGAGCATTTCACATCACACACGCACACAGCTGTAATATAAGTAATTAATGGTTCATCATTATAAATCCAAAAGCTTGAGAGAATCCCATTCGAACACTCTGAACCCACGCAGCAGCGATTATTACTGATGCCGTCCCTGAGAAAGGAATCCTCCTGAAAAGAATAGCTTCCTCATCTTTACATATTTCTAAAGAGAAAATAGATACAAAGGAGTGGGACAAAGCGTGGATTTGGGATGAAAGGTTGTTGAAGAAAACTCAATTTCATTGGTTATCCAAACATTTTCAGAACATTCTGGATCCAGTCCCACATTTAAAACTTTCAATTGAACTAAAAGCGATCGGATTCAGTGGCTGTGAAAGGAAGTGGTTTAAAAGAAAACTAAAAATAGAACACTTGTGGAAATTAAATTCCCTGAACAATTTTTAGTAAGTGGACATTTCCTGGAAGGGCGATGGAAGCTGATTCAATATTAACTGTCAAATGTTCACTGAATGCTTACTCAAAAAGGCATAATGTGCAGAGCTTTGTGGAAAAATCATTGCTACAGTGTTTGATATTACCAAAAATACGTAAATTAAACATTTCAAATACACTTGACAATCTAATACACTCCAGACTGGCCTCCCACATTCTCCTCTCCAAAAACCCCAGGTCATCCAAATCTGCATCCCATGTCGACATTTCACCACATCCTATTCAGCCGTCACTCCCGTATTTGCTACTGAGCCCCAGTTAAGAAATCAGAATTTTAAAATTCTCATCTTTTTTCTTTCAAATCTCTCCGTGGCTTCTCCCTTACCTACCTCTGCAACCTCTTCCAGTCCCATGCAGTTAGTCTATCTATTGTTTAACCTATTACCCATGCCTGTGTCATCTCCACATTCAATTATTCCCACCCTCTCCTGGTCAACCTTCCATTCTCAGTAAACTTCAGCTCTTCCAAAAACTCTTGGTATAATATTCTTAAGCTGTGCCAGGGCCTGTTTGCTTACCAGCCCGTTCCTTACTAATTTATATTGGTTTCCTGTCCTCCAACACATCCAATTTCAAATCCCTTTAGTCCTCCTTATCTCTGTAACCCCTCTACTCAAGAAGGGAGGGAAGTGGAAAACTATAGACCAGTTAGCTTGACATCTGTTATGAGCAAGTGTTAGAATCGATCATTTAGATTATAGTTGGGTACTTAGAAAAACTCAAGGTAATCAGGGAAAGTTAGCATGGTTTTGTGAAAGAGAAATTATGTTTAACTAATTTATTGGAGCTTTTTGCAGGAGTAACATATGTTGTGGGTAGAGGGGAACCTGTAGAGTTTCTGTACTTGGATTTCCAGATGGCATTTGTTTGTTCTTGAAAGTAAAAGCTCAGGTGTAGGGGGTAACATATTGGCATGGATTGAAGATTGGTTGGCTGGCAGAAAACAGGGAGTATGCATTAGTGGGTCTTGTCTGATTGACAGGATGTGACGTGTAAAGTCCCGCAGAGATCTGTGCTGGGATATCAACTTTTTAAAATTTACATCAATGACTTAGATGAGAGGAGTGTAAGCAAGGGAGCTAAATTTGCAGATGTCACAAAGATAGGTAGGAAAGTCTGTTTTGAAGAGAATATAAGGAGGTTGCAGATAGATATAGATGTAACAATGCAGAATTCTGAGCTGCAGAGGGATCTGGGTGTTAGTGCTTCAATCACAAAAGGTTAGCATGCAGCTACAGCATATAACTAAAGAGGCTGATGGAATGCTATCCTTGATTATGAGAGGAATTGAACATAAAAGTAAAGCTCTTGAAGAAGTCATTAACTCTGTTTCTCTCTACAGATGCTGCCAGACCTGCTGAGTTTATCCAGTGTTTACTGTTTTTATTTCAGATTTCCAGCATCTGCAGTATTTTGCTTTTATAAAAGGATGTGATGCTTCAGTAATGCAGGGTATTGGTAAGACCACATCTCGAGCCCTGTGTGCAGTTCTCCTGTCTCCTTATTGAAGGAAGGATGTGAATGCACTGGGGGTGGTTCAGAGGAGATTTACTGGATTGATACCTGGAATGAGTGGGTTGTCTTTTGAGGAAAGGTTGGACAGACAGAGCTCGTTTCAACTGGAGTTTAGAAGAGTGAGGAGTGACTTGATTGAAATATATAAGATCCTGAATGGTCTTGAATAGGTTGATGTGGAAAGGATGTTTCCTCTTGTTGATGAGCAGTGTTTTGAAATTAGGGGCAGAGATGAGGTGATTTTCTTTTCTCTCAGACTTTGGAACTCTTTGTCTCAGAAGGTGGTGGAAGCAGGGTCACTGAATATTTTTAAGGTGGAGGTAGGTGGATTCTTGTCAGACAAGAGAATCAAAGTTAACCAGGGGTAGAGGGGAATGTGGAACCATGATCTTATTGAATGGAGAAGGAGGCTTGAAGGGCTGAATGGCCTATTTCTGCTCCAAATTTGCATGTTCGTATCTCCCCCAGCCCTACAACCCTCTCCATTCTCCAAACCCTCCATTCTTTTGACTCTGACCTCTCGTGCATCTTCTCCACACTTTGCCCCTCCAATGGGGACTGTGCTTTCAAAGGCTGAGGCCAAACTCTCTCCAATTGTCAGCCTCTCCACCTCCCTTTGCTCTTTACATCACTCCTCAAAATCCACTGCTTTGAACCATTGATCATCTCCCTTTGATCTCCTTTGAATTGACATCAGCCTTTGTCTGACTGTGTCACTGTGAAGCATCTTAGAGCTTCTTTCCATGATACTCTTTATAATTGTAAGTTGTTGATGCTGAAAATAAAAACAGGTTCAGCTGAACAGATTGCATTATTTCCTTTGTGGAACCTTTTGAAAAGTTTGAAAACGAGTGACCTATGTGTAAGAAAGTGTGTTCCCATGACTGGAATATTGTGACTATAATATACAATTAACTTTCTACATAAAACATAAATAAAACTGGCAGTCAATCCCTTTGGGAATCCTAAAAAGCCATTCTTTTGAGGCAATTTTCAAAGCAGGACACTGGAGACTGTAATTTAATTCTGCTCCACCACACAAAACAAGATGACTGTTTTTGCTTGCACTGAGTGACTGCTGTATTTCTTTATTCAGACCTGTGCCCATTAGCCAGTACGATCAATGACATGTGATATTTTTCAGAACAAGGGCTTTCAGTTAAATTTTCTGCTTTAAGTCAATACATTAAACATATGAAATGATTAAAGTGTTACCTGAGAATATTTAGTAATCCATGAGCAAACCTCAGAAATGAGGACACCTACACTTTTAACCCTTAATGCGCTAGATTTCCCTCTTTTGAGAGTGAGGAGTTAACAATTTTTAACCGTAACACAGTTAAAGTTGTCAATCTTTTTGGCACGCGACAGCAACTTATCAATGCACAGGCCTTATGCTAAATAGTTTATTTACTTATGTCACAAGTAGACTTACATTAACACTGCAATGAAGTTACTGTGAAATTCTCCCAATCACCACATTCAGCACCTGTTCGGGTACACCAAGGGAAAATTTAGCATGGCCAATCCACCTAAACAGCACATCTTTTGGACTGTGGGAGGAAACCGGAGCACCCGGAGGAAACTCACACAGTGTGGTGAACCACTGTAGTTGTCTGTTTATGTGATATGCCTGGACACGTCCCTGCTGCCTCAATCCGGGGCTCCACCCTTCTCGGGGTATAAAGGTGACTGCTCTCCGCCCCTTTTGCCTCAGTTCGGATTAGCTATTGGTTCGGGTGTGCTCCAGTTCTTTGTTAATAAAAGTCTGTTATTTCGCAACAACGAGTCTTTGCATAATCAATGATGCATCAATTTTATGAACAAAAATTTTGGGATGGAGCAACTCCTGAAACCTGATAAATTGGACTTGGACCCCCAGGCTGTTGGGACCTCAAACTCCTTTGATCACTGGCTGCGCGGCTTCGAGACCTTCATCGCCTCCTCCTCCGCCATCGTCGTAACCGACATCGACAAACTACACGTGCTCCACGCCCGCGTCAGCGCTCACGTCTTTGCGATGATCCGAGACGCGGAAACTTACCAGGAGGCAATCGATCTCCTAAAGAGCCAGTACAACCGGCAGACGAATGAGGTCTACGCCAGACACCTGCTGGCCACTCGCAGACAGCAGCCCGGGGAATCGACTGAACAATTCCTGTGTGAACTGCGTGCACTCGGCAGAGCCTGCAGCTGCAAGGCCGTTTCAGCCGCCCAAAACGCCAACGACCTGATCAGAGATGCCTTTGTCGCGGGCATCAGGTCGACCTATAGCTGGCAGTGTCTGCTGGAACAAGGTGGGCTGGACCTGAAGAAAACTGTGGAGCTTGCCGGCTCGCTGGAGGTGGCTTTCCGGAACCTCGAGTCCTACACCCCCGACCATGAGGGCACACCGTAGACACCGCGACCGCAGCAATCTCTGTACCCGGGAGGGCCGCAAACCTACGCCACGCCCCGTCCCGATGCCGAACTGACCACTGCGGCAGTCTCTGGAGGCCCGAGGTGCTACTTCTGCGGCCTGGAGAAGCACCCACGACGACACTGCCCGGCGAAAGACACGATCTGGCCTGGCTGCGGTAAGAAGGGCCATTACCTGAAAGTTTGCAGGGCAAACTCGGCCCCCAGGCCCAGCAGCGCCGCGTGCAATCCGCGGGAGGCACTGTCTTCAATGCCAATGGCCGCTTGCGATCCGCAGGAGCGCCATTTTGGATGCCATCGGCCGCGTGCGACCCACGGAGGCCGCCATCTTGGACGCCATCAGCCACGTGCAACCCATGGGAGCCGCCATCTTGGATGACGTCAGCTGCGTGCGAGTCACGGGGGCCGCCATTTTGGGAACCGTCCACCGCATCGCCTAACCCGACGGTGGCCTCGGTCACGTTGGACCAGTCCAGGCTTCACCAACTCACCTGGTCTATGATGGACATCAAGGTAAACGGCCACACTACTAACTGCTTATTTGACAGTGGGAGTACGGAGAGTTTCATCCACCCTAACACGGTGAGGCGCTACGCACTGCCAGTACTGCCAATGCAGCAATCAATCTCCATGGCTTCGACGTCCCAGTCGGTGAATGTCCTCGGGTACTGTGCAGCAACTCTGACTGTATGGGGCACGGTGTACGACAAGTGCAGGCTCCTCGTGCTGCCACAGCTCTGCGCTGCCGTACTACTGGGGCTAGATTTCATGTGTCACCTTGGGAGCGTCACCATGGTGTATAATGGGCCTTTTCCTCCAATCTCCGTCCAAAATCCACAGCTATTAGACCAGCCACCGCGCACCACCTGTGGTCTCTCGACCCTTAAAGTCGCCCCTCCCTCGCTCTTTGAACACCTCACCCCCGACTGCAAGCCCATTGCCACCAAAAGCAGACGGTACAGCGCTGAAGATAGAGCGTTTATTAAGTCCGAGGTGCGACGCCTCCTGGGGGAGGGGATCATTGAGGCCAGTACCAGCCCCTGGAGAGCCCAAGTGGTGGTTGTTAAGACTGGGGAGAAACATCGCATGGTCATTGACTACAGTCAGACCATCAACCGACACACGCAGCTGGACGCGTATCCCCTTCCCCGCATCTCTGACATGGTCAATCAGATTGCAAAATATCGGGTGTTCTCCACCATTGATTTGAAGTCAGCATACCACCAGCTCCCTATCCACCCGGAAGACCGCCAATACACTGCCTTCGAGGCAGATGGCTGTCTCTATCACTTCCTTCGGGTCCCCTTCGGCGTCACCAACGGGGTCTCGGTTTTCCAGCATGAGGTGGATCGAATAGTGGACCAGAACAGGCTGTGGGCCACCTTCCCGTACCTGGATAACGTCACCATCTGTGGCCATGATCAGCAGGACCACGACGCCAACCTCCAAACATTCCTCCACACTGCTGCACTCCTCAACCTGACCTATAATAAGAAGAAGTGCGTATTCCGCACGCGCCACCTCGCCATCCTTGGTTGTGTTGTGGAGAACGGGGTCATCGGCCCCAATCCCGACCGCATGCGTCCCCTCCTGGAACTTCCCCTCCCCACCACCCTCAAAGCACCGAGGAGATGCCTAGGCTTCTTCTCATACTACGCCCGGTGGGTCCCCAATTATGCGGACAAAGCCCGTCCGCTCATCAAATCCACATCTTTTCCCCTAGCGGTGGAGGCTCGGCTGGCCTTTGACCGCAACAAAGCGGATATCGCGAAGGCCACAATGCACGCTGTAGACGAATCCACCCCATTCCAGGTGGAGAGCGATGCGTCTGACTTTGCCCCAGCCGCCACTCTTAACCAGGCGGGCAGACCCGTGGCCTTCTTCTCGTGCACCCTCCAGGGCCCTGAAATTCGACACTCCTCTGTCGAAAAAGAGGCACAAGCCATCATGGAGGCTGTGCAGCACTGACGCCACTACTTAGCTGGCAAACGGTTCACCCTGCTCACGGACCAACGGTCTGTTGCCTTTATGTTCAGTAACGCGCAGCGGGGCAAAATCAAGAACGATAAGATTTTGAGGTGGAGGATCGAGCTCTCCACCTACAATTACGGCATTTTATATCAGCCTGGGAAGCTCAACGAGCCCCCAGACGCCCTGTCCCGGGGGACCTGTACCAGCGTGAACCTAGACCAGTTACAGACTCTCCACGACGACCTCTGCCACCCGGGGGTGACCAGGTTCCTCCACTTCATCAAGGCCCGGAACCTGCCCTATTCCATCACGGAAGTCAGGTCTGTAACCAGGCACTGCCAAGTCTGCGCAGAGTGCAAGCCGCACTTCTATCGGCCAGACAGAGCGCACCTCATCAAAGCCACCCGCCCTTTCGAACGCCTGAGCGTTGACTTCAAAGGCCCCCTCCCCTCCTCTGACAGCAACATGTACTTCCTCAACGTCATCGATGAGTATTCGCGGTTCCCCTTTGCTATTCCCTGCCCGGATATGACCACGGCCACGGTCGTCAGGGCCCTGCACAGCCTCTTCACCCTGTTTGGTTTCCCCAGCTATATTCATCGCGACCGGAGTTCCTCTTTTATGAGTTACGAGCTGCGCCAGTACCTACTCTCCAAAGGCATAGCCTCGAGTAGGACCACCAGCTACAACCCCAGGGGGAACGGACAGGTGGAGAGGGAGAATGCGACAGTCTGGAAGGCCGTTTTATTAGCTCTCCGATCTAAGGGTCTTCCAGTCTCCCGCTGGCAAGAGGTCCTCCCTGATGCGCTACACTCAATTAGGTCACTACTGTGCACGGCTACCAATGCCACCCCTCATGAACGAATGTTTGTTTTCCCCAGGAGGTCCTCCTCGGGGACCTCACTACTGTCGTGGCTGACGTCCCCAGGCCCTGTCCTGCTCTGGAAGCACGTGCGGACCCATAAATTGGACCCCCTGGTTGAAATGGTCCGACTCCTCCATGCCAACCCCCAATACGCCTATGTGGCATATCACGACGGGCGGGAGGACACGGTCTCCATTCGCGACCTGGCACCTGCAGGTACTACGTCCCACGGCCCCTCACCCCCAGCTCCCAACGTTGCCCATGATGCACCAGAGTCGCAGCACGTTCATTTAGCCCCCGTGTACGGCACGCCTGAGCCCCAGGAGCAGCCTCCACACACCCGGCAGTCTGAAGGCGCTACGGACGGCTTCACTGATTATGGACTGGCGTCTGACTCATCACCACGGCCTCCTGAACCGGCACCACGGCCAACACTGCGGCGGCCACAGCGGCAGATCAAGCCCCCGGAGAGACTGAATTTGTAACTCTGTGACTGTCGTTCCACCACCTCGCCCCCGCCGAACCTTTTTTAAACAGGGTGAACCACTGTAGTTGTCTGTTTATGTGATAGTTTATGTGATATGCCTGGACACGCCCCTGCTGCCTCAATCCGGGGCTCCGCCCTTCTCAGAGTATAAAGGTGACTGCTCTCCGCCCCTTTTGCCTCAGTTTGGATTAGCTATTGGTTCGGGAGTGCTCCAGTTCTTTGTTAATAAAAGCCTGTTATTTTGCAACAACGAGTCTTTGCGTAATCAACGGTGCATCACACAGACACGGGGAGAACGTGCAAACTCCACACAGACAGTGACCCAAACCTGGAATCGAACCCAGATTCCTGACACTGTGAGGCAGCAGTGCTAACCACCGTGCCACCGTGCCATGTCTAAGAGTTAAAGTTGTCAGTGCCTGGATTATAATTTCAGAGTTGCCGCATAATTCCAATCTGTTAACATTAACAAATCAAAACAAGACAATCCGGATCCATATTTAATGATACTGCACTCTCGCTGATCTATCACCAGATTGGCTGGAATGGAAACTATCTCATCCAGCCAGCTGCAGAATATTTGCCGAGCAGTTTAAATGGCCCAGGGAAAATATTGCAAAGCCCATTATGCAAAGTGCGACCTCGTCAGAACGTGAAGCCTAAACCTTGTCAAAGCAAGCAGCCATCATCATCCAAGAGCAAACTCAATCTGACCCCTGCTGTTAGCCCAGACTCCTCAACCCCGCACTCCAATAGGATCATGTCGCAATTGACTGTTCAGCCAATCTAAACATGAAGGGATTAGTGATATAAGAGAGTTGAAAATGTAAATTTTAGTCTTGTGGTGAAATGAATGTTAAAATACACACACTCAAACAATTTGATTGGATTGTCACAGGAGAAAACTATTAAAACAATTGTAAAAAGAAGCTGAAACAGAATGTTTATTCCGATTTAATTCAGCAATGTTTAAAAAGCAGAAGAGTTTAGGCACTAGATTTGTTTTACAAACCTGATTGGCTATTGAAGACCCAACCCAAATGAATGTCACCAGCTGAGATGTGACTGTAATTACAAAGCAGTAAATGTGAGACTCTCCTCTCGGCAGTTTACAACTGATTTCTGGTCGGGGAGATTACCACAAGCTGTGGATCTAGGCTAATTTTTTTTTGTATTGAACACTACCCGTTATTCTGCATTGTATTGATACAATGGGAGCCTGTTAATGAGAACATCTCTATGACAACTGAATGTTCTTTTTGTCTGAATGCATCCATTAAAGAGACAACACCTTCGTGACAAGGTGTTTGTTAAACACATGACACAATGTCATAAACTGTTCAAAACACAGCGTCCCATCATTTACGCCAGACATTATTATGACAAAAAATGTCCTTCGCCCTCTCCCAAACAAGCACAAGGTTCTGTCAAACAATTTACCATGGACCAAGTGCTGAATGACTCTGTATACTGACACCGAACCGCGATGCCTGCAATCCCTGGCAGCAACTTGCACCATTGCTTCATTGCGAAATCTAGATGAAGGTCAGAAACTCTAACGGAGAAGATTAACCAAACACAAAAAGAATTGAAAAGAAGACAAAACGAATCAAGAAGCATTGATTAAATTATACTAAATGTGAATTAATAAAGAATGATTGTCAGTGAGAGGGAAGACTGAAGGAAGTCGAGTGAGATGTTAAAAAAGGATCCCTCCTGCCTTCATAAAACACTGGGATTTGGAAGAGGTGATATGGAGATGCTGGCGTTGGACTGGGGTAAATACAGTAAGAGTTTTAACAACACCAGGTTAAAGTCCAACAGGTTTATTTGGTAGCAAATACCATTAGCTTTCGGAGCGCTGATCCTTCATCAGATGGAGTGGAAATTTCCACTCCACTTCTATTTCCACTCCATCTGACGAAGGAGCAGCGCTCCGAAAGCTAATGGCATTTGCTACCAAATAAACCTGTTGGACTTTAACCTAGTGTTGTTAAAACTCTTACTGAATTTGGAAGAGGAACAGGGAGTTCTCCACAGGATCCTGCCCAAAGTTTATTCCTCAATCAACATCATAAAAAACAGAATATCTGGTTATTATCGCATTGCTGTTATGGGAGCTTGCTGTGCACAGATTGGCTGATGTTTTTCCTACATTTCAACATTGAATACACTTGTGCTCGGATGTTTAGTTGGGGACACTGGAGCCACCAGATCTCTCTAAATAATATTTTGAAACACAAAGGTGGTGCGATGACGTATCCATAACTCATTGAACAGGACAATTCCATGGTGAGGAATTATCCAATCCCTTTCTTATCCCAAATACCATTTTTATCAATTTGGAAAGTGTATTTCCTGTGCTGATGTGAATTTATTCCATGCATATCTTGAAGTAAATATTGTTGCATTATTTGAAAAGCCACATCTCAGTTACTGTTGTTGGGTGGAGTGGAATTTCCTTGGTTTGAATTTTGTGCCTGTTGGGTGCATTGGGTCGCCGGATCCAGAAGTGGATGGAGAAGCCACTCTGGGCAAGATGGCGTTTTCAACGCGATTTCACACTGGGAGGCCAGTTAAGGCTTGCCCAGCGTGTAGCGTACCTTCTCACTGGTTGGAAGGGCTGGGTGTGGTGAGGGGGAGTGGGGGGTGGGGGGGAGAGATTGTCAGGTGCTGGGTTCAATGGTAAACCAGCAGGGGATTTAAACACTGGAAGCTGTCAGAGGACACAGAGGGAGGTTTCCAGCTCAAGAAAGAAACCATTTGTGTGGAATAACAAGCACACCTGCACCTGCTGGGCACAGCAGGCCGGAGGGCAAGCCCAGTGGGCACTCCCATTCGCAGATAGATCCTTGTGGAGGCCAGTGCCATCTTAACTTTTCTTTTCTATTCATTCATGGCTGGTTCAAATTCAAATTTCACCATCTGCCGTGGCGGGATTTGAACCGGGGTCCCCGGAGCATTAACAATAAAAACAGAGAAGGCTATAAAATCTCAGCAGGTCTGGCAGCACCTAGGGAGAGAAGGCAGAGTCTGGGTCTCTGGATTATTAATCCAATGACAATGCCACAACACTACTGCCGTATGCTCAGGGATGGCAAATGGAATCCACCGCACCTCACCAAGGAGGCCTGGACAAAGGTGGCAGCCCAGGTCAGCAGCCATGATGCTGTGCAGTACACAAAGCTGCTATATCATAAGAGGTCCAATGATCTGCTGCATTCAGCAAGGGTGAATACCGAATTGGCATCAATCTGTGTGGCAATGTGGTAAATCCTGGCCATTCCTCTGTGGCATTCATAAGTTGAAGACTCTGAGTATCAACTGGCATTGACGTTGATGCTGGCCAAGGAGATAAGCTCTGGCTGCTTGGCCTGATTGCTTTGTGGATTGAGGCTTATGATTCAGGTGTGCTCTGCAAGGTGTTCCTCAGGTGGGGTTGGCCAGGCTGCAATGCCACTGCAGGTAGAGGGTGGATTCATCAATTCTCCTCTGACCCTTCAGGGAAAGAGAAGCCATAACACCATTGAGAAGCCAAGGACTGGTGGTGGTCCCCCAAACCTGACGATTGTGATGAGCTATGAGATGGATGCGCTGGAGATGGGATGTTATCGCTCAGTTCAGTCCATGGGTTGTGGACAGACAGTGGACTCTGATGAAGGTAGGAGTGCAGTGAACAAATGCGAGGGTGTTGGAGAGTGTAAACATTGTTGTGCTGCCTCATCTGAAATGCAAACCTCAAACCTGGAGTCCTCATTATTCATTGAAAGATGATGGCACCGTGATCCCGATCTTCATTGTGTCACCAGCCTGCCTGGCACGCACACTGACTTTGATTTGATTTATTATTGTCACATGTAGTAGCATACAGTGAAAAGTATTGTTTCTTGCTCTACGGACGAAGCGTATTGCACATAGAATACATAGGGGACAAGGAAAGAAGGGGGTAGAATGTAGTGTTACAGTCATAGCTAGGGTGTAGAGAAAGATCAACTTAATATAAGGTAGGTCCATTCAAAAGTCTGATGGCGACAGGGAAGCATCTGGTACGTGAGCTCAGACTTTTGTACAGTGTGATGACGGCAGATTTGCTGTTTTCCTCCCCCAGATTCACCAGCCAGCAGGCAATGGCAGGATCCTGAGGAGTCACCTTGGCACTGGAGGACTATTGTTTGTGTGCTGTATCAGTGACACCCCTCTCTGCAGCAGAAACCAGTGCAGAAAACAGCACCTTGAAGGGTATTAGACTGTCATCAGTCTAATTGTGTAGGGGTCCCACACAACACCCACAAACATGAGTTCAAATCACTATGAGCACAAGAGAGCCTTTTCATGAGTGATCTTCTGCTCTGCCATTATTTGTTAAGTTGTTCATTCATGAGACTATTAACACCTTGTGTTCTGTTCATTGTCTGTAAGTGCCAAGAGCAAGTTGTACAGGCACCATCAAATTCTGCTTAGTTGATGGTTAAGTGACCTTAATTGCTTGTTTTAAAGGTTGGCGGGCACGCTGCTCGCAACTAACCGGAACATTGCTCCAGTGTGAGATGAGGTCGGGCACCCACACGCCCGCCAGTGTAAAATGCTGACCCATATTTTGTCAATCACTGTCCTCATGCTCAATAATCACTTTGCTATTCATTCATTCATTGAGATTAAGTCAGTGATCTAAAATAGATCATTCTGAAAGAACTTGTACCCTTATTGTCCAAAAAAAAAGACCCTCACAGGATCGAGTATCTGAAATTAAGAAAACCCTGGTGAAATCTAATCACAACACCATTTAAAGAAAGGCATTGGCCCTGTGGATTTGCATTGGGTTTAAGATATCCTGAGACACATTCATCCAAAGGCCTCGACATAGAGAGTGCTGTGACTCACTAAAGACTTGATATAAAGAATTTCTATTAATTGCAACCCTAGACTTTTAGATACGGAAACTGCCGTGTGGTAATTTATAAGTAGCTCTGTAAACCCAGTGTCCTGAAATCATGTTGAGGCATTTAGTTATTGCAGCAGTTACAGTTTGTGAGTTTTTATATATCCATTATAATAAACTGAAACAGCAACAATTAGACTACAACTAGAGAAGAATTTATTGAGCGTAAAGGGTGTGCGGGGGATGTGAAAAGTGTTGCATTCACACAAGTTCTTCCATTCTTGTTGTAGGTATAAATTTCACAATGGATTAAAAGGACGGTGAGAAAGGACAGGCACATCTCCGGCATGTGGGAATACTGATTAATTTGGATACAGTTTCATAGGTAAATGGTCAGGTTGGATTACAAGGTCATGGAAGAGGAACAAGTGACTTTGGGGACTGTGATGGGGCATTGGATGCAGGATCGGGTTAGAAGATCACAGATTATTGGGATGGGGGAATGCCTGGAAGTTGGAGTTTGAATTGAGAGTGGAGATTTCAGAATTGATGGTGATTATGGTAAGTACTTATCTTTTCTAACTGATTTTTCTGGAGGCAGTCATCACGAGCTATTTCTGCCTTGGACAAATCAAGGTTGCACAGAGATGCAAATAGACAAATGCCTGCTTCAGTCATGTGGAATGGACGCTTCTAGTTAGTCCTTTATAAGTTAGCTTTCAATGTGATTCTTAGCCATGCGATGGGAATAGAGGGATATGGTCCCCGGAAGGGTCGGGGGTTTAGTTAAGTCGGGCAGCATGGTGGGTGCAGGCTCGGAGGGCCAAAGGGTTTGTTTCTGTGCACAATCATTAGCCACCATTCTGGTAAGCAAAAGCCTGTAGCATCCAGACAAGAGTCTCGCCCAATCCCCATTTCACACCGAGGGGAATTTTATGGCCTCATTGTGATGAGGGCGGTACTGTAAATGTGACGAGTCATTCAAATGTCCATTGACTTCAGTGGGAATGCGAGATCCTAGCAGCAGGAGGTGCTGGGATTCCATTCCCCCAGTGCTTATCCTGAACACTATTGAGAATAGCTTTTTCTTCCAGATTGGATTGACCAGGGTTCATTGCTTGTTATAACCCTACTTATTCTGATTGAATTTCAGCTGCTCAAAGTTAATTACAGTTCATTAGTTTTAATTGCTTGCCTGCAAATGAGCCCAGACTAAAATCAGAGCCTGGTGTGCGTGGAGCCCAAACCAGCAAAGCTGCAGCTTCAATTTCCCATCTCCGCTGAGGTTTAAAATTCCCATTCCTGATGTTTGGCCGCACTATCGAGGCTGAGGGAACATGGCAATGTTAAAAGTAAGGTCTAGTCTTCACTGTCAGATGGATGTAAAAGATTCCATGGCCTTATTCTGTACAAATGTGATGTAATGCATTTTGGAAGGTCTAATACAGATAGGAAATATACAGTAAATGGCAGAACTGTTATGAGTATTGATAGGCAGAGGGGTCAGAGTGTACAGGTACACAGGTCACTGACAGTGGCAACGCAGGTGGGGAAGGTAGTCAAGAAGGCATACAGCATACTTGCCTCCATCGGCTGGGGCATTGAGTTTAAAAATTGGCAAGTCATATTGCAGCTTTATAGAACCTTAGGCCGCACTTGGAATATAGTGTTCAATTCTAGTCGCCACACTACCAGAAGGATGTGGAGGCTTTGGAGAGGGTACAGAAAAGATTTACCAGGATGTTACCTGGTTTGGAAGGCATTAGCTATGAGGAGAGGTTGGAGAAACTTGGTTTGTTCTCACTGGAGCGACGGAGGTTGAGGGGTGACCTGATAGAAGTCTACAAGATTATGAGAGGCATAGACAGAGTGGATAGTCAGAAGCTTTTTCCCAGGGTGGAAGAGTCAATTACTAGGGGGCATAGGTTTAAGGTGCGAGGGGCAAGGTTTAAAGGAGATATATGAGACAGAGGACTGGAGGATAGCTAATGTGGTCCCGTTATTTAAGAAGGGTAGGAAGGATAACCTGGGAAATTATAGGCCGGTGAGCTTGACGTCCGTGGTCGGGAAGTTGTTGGAGAGGATTCTTAGAGATAGGATGTATGCGCATTCAGAAAGGAATAAACTCATTAACGACAGTCAGCATGGTTTTGTGAGAGGGAGGTCATGCCTCACTAACCTGGTGGAGTTTTTTGAAGAAGTGACCAGAATGGTTGACAAGGGAAGGGCCGTGGATGTCGTCTATATGGACTTTAGTAAAGCGTTTGACAAAGTCCCTCATGGTAGGTGGTGCAAAAGGTTGGATCTCATGGGATAAAGGGGAGGGGGGCTAGATGGGTGGAGAACTGGCTTGGTCACAGAAGACAGAGGGTGGTAGTGGAAGGGTCTTTTTCCGGCTGGATGCCTGTGATGAGTGGTGTTCCGCAGGGTTCTGTATTGGGACCTCTGCTGTTTGTGATTTATATAAACGATCTGGAAGAAGGTGTAACTGGGGTGATCAGTAAGTTTGCGGACGACACGAAAATGGCTGGACTTGCAGATAGTGACGAAGATTGTCAGAGGCTACAGAAGGATATAGATAGGCTGGAAATTTGGGCAAAGAAATTATAGATGCAGTTCAATCCAGATAAATGCGAAGTGATGCATTTTGGTAGAACTAACGTAGGGGGGAGCTATATGATAAATGGCAGAGCCATAAAGGGTGTAGATACGCAGAGGGACCTGGGTGTGCAAGTCCACAGATCCTTGAAGGTGATGTCACAGGTGGAGAAGATAGTGAATAAGGCACATGGCATGCTTGCCTTTATAGGACGGGGCATAGAGTATAGAAGTTTGGGTCTGATGTTGCAGTTGTATAGAACGTTGGTTTGGCCGCAATTGGAATACTGCGCCCAGTTCTGGTCGCCAAACTACCGGAAGGACGTGGAGGCTTTAGAGAGAGTGCAGAGGAGGTTTACCAGGATGTTGCCTGGTATGGAGGGGCTTAGTTATGAGGAGAGATTGGGTAAACTGGGCTTGTTCTCACTGGAAAGATGGAGGATGAGGGGTGACCTAATAGATGAGTATAAAATTATGAAAGGCATAGATAGGGTGAACGGTGGGTAGCTTTTTCCCAGATCGGTGGTGACATTCACGAGGGGGGTCATAGGTTCAAGATGAGGGGGGGGAGGTTTAACACAGATATCAGAAGGACGTATTTTGCGCAGAGGGTGGTGGGGGCCTGGAATGCGCTGCCGGGCAAGGTGGTGGAGGCGGACACACTGGGAACGTTTAAGACTTATCTAGATAGCCACGTGAACGGAGTGGGAATGGAGGGATACAAAAGAATGGTCTAGTTTGGACCAGGGAGCGGCGCGGGCTTGGAGGGCCGAAGGGCCTGTTCCTGTGCTGTATTGTTCTTTGTTTGTTGTTTGTTTGTTTTTTACACAGAAGGTAGTGGGTACCTGGAACTCGTTGCCGGGGGAGGTAGTGGAAGTGGATACGGTAGTGACTTTTAAGGGACATCTTGACAAGTACATGAATAGGATGGGAATAGAGATATGGTCCCCGGAAGGGTCGGCGGTTTTAGTTCAGTCAGGCAGCATGGTCGGTGCAGGCTTGGAGGGCTGAAGGGTCTGTTCCTGTGCTGTAATTTTCTTTGTTCTTTGTTCTTTGTTCTATTTTGGGAAGATTAAGGGACTCTTTAAGGGACAGGGCGGCACGGTAGCACAGTGGTTAGCACTGCTGCTTCACAGCTCCAGGGACCTGGGTTCGATTCCCGGCTTGGGTCACTGTCTGTGTGGAGTTTGCACATTCTAACTATAGGGCATAACTATAGGGTTCATGGTGGGAGATATAGGAAGGATATCAGAGGTAGGTTCTTCACGCAGAGAGTGGTTGGGGTGTGGAATGGACTGCCTGCAGTGATAGTGGAGTCAGACACTTTAGGAACATTTAAGCGGTTATAGGCACATGGAGCACACCAGGATGGTAGGGAGTGGGATAGCTTGATCTTGGTTTCAGATGAAGGTCGGCACAACATCGTGGGCCAAAGGGCCTGTTCTGTGCTGTGCTGTTCTATGTTCTATGTTCTCCTCGTGTCTGCGTGGGTTTCCTCCGGGTGCTCCGGTTTCCTCCCACAGTCCAAAGATGTGCGGGTTAGGTCGATTGGCCCTGCTAAAATTACCCCTCAGTGTTCTGGGATGCGTAGATTAGAGGGATTAGCGGGTAAAATATGTAGGGATATGGGGGTAGGGCCTGGGTGGGATTGTGGTCGGTGCAGACTCGATGGGCCGAATGGCCTCTTTCTGTACTGTAGGGTTTCTATGATATTCTTTCTAACTTGGTCAACATTTCTCCCATAACTATCGGATAACTCTGTGGGTGGCACGATAGCAAAGTGGTTAGCACAGCTACCTCACAACGCCAGGGACCCAGGTTCGATTCCTGGCTTGGGTCACTTTCTGTACAGAATCTGTACATTCTCCTCGTGTCTGCGTGGGTTTCCTCCCACAGTCCAAAGGTGTGCAGATTAGGTGGATTGGCCATGATAAATTGCACCTTATTGTCAAGAGGACTAGCAGGGTAAATACATGGAGCTACAGGGGTAGGGAATGGGTGGGATTGTTGTTGGTGCATTCGATGGGCTGAATGGCCTCCTTCTGCACTGTAGGGATGCTATGATTCTATGAATTCAATCACAGCTGATTATTTTCTGTGAAACCTTGCAGTGCACAGATTAGCCGCCACATTTACCTACATTACACAGCAACAGCAATTTAATTTTTGCTTTGGGATGTCCTACGGTGGTGAAAGGGGTTATATAAATGTACATTCTCAATTACACCGAGAGAGACAGTGAAGATGCTGCAGTTGCGCATTGGAGTGGGGAAGCAGTTACCTTCTCCACATTGCTACACAATCATTCCTGCATGTGTGTGGAAATAAGATAGGAACAGGCCCAGTTACAACGAGCCAGTAATATCACAGTTCAATACTCGGCCTGTTGCACCATCAGGATTCAGATTTGCAGCATCCAGATTTGCAGTCTGCTCCAATTGAAAAATTAGGACAAATTGTTCACTCTTCACTGCTTTTGCTAACCTCGTAAAGCACTATGAACATTGCAGAGAAGATTCCTTCCTCATCAGGTACCATGCCCTGTGAGGGTGTTGGCAATATAATCAACCTGTTTGGCCACTTAATGAACTCACCTGCCATGGTCATTATGCTCCAGAGAGGGACTTGAACCCAGGACACTACCACTGCACAACACGGCCTCCACAGAGAAGAGTAGGTAAGTTAAAGGCAATAAACAAGTTTAGTTTTAAAAAGCTTGTAGGTTTAAAGGAAGAATGAGAAGGGTTTGAAGTTGCAAAGACCTTGGAGAGAATGAGTCAGAATTGGAGATAGTGGGAAGATATTTTCAATATCTTGAGCATGAAGGAAGAGCAAAAAGATAGCCAGTGACTCCTGCTGGATGTATATAGTCATTGCAAGAAGATAGAATCAGGCCCAAATGTGGCGAGGAATCTTCCGTCCGTTCACAATGCGCCGTCTCTGCAAGTGAGGGCAGAGAATTTGGTGCTCAGCCAAATCTCCATTCACAGCAGCGGGACTGGAAAATCTCACTGTTGGATGATTCTGCCTGTGACATGTTGCATTGCTGAACCTTTCTTTTATTCATTCATGGGATGTAAACGTCACGGACTAGGCCAACATTTGTTGCCCATCCCTAATTGCCCTTGAGAAGGTGGAGGTGAGCTGCTGCCTTGGATACAGCTGTGAGGCTTGCTAGGCCTTTTTAGAGAGCAGTTAAGAGTTAACCACGTTGCTGTAGGTCCAGAATAACCAACAGACCAAAGTGGTTAAAGATGGTAGATTTCCATTAGTAAACCAAATTGATTTTTACAACAGTCCACTAGCATTCTGGTCATTACTACAGATACCGACTTTTTAATATGTCCTTTAATGTAAATGAATTTGTCTGTCGTATTGGAATTAGAATTCAGGTCTCACAGATTATTTATCCAGGCTGCTGGGTTACTAGTCTGGTACTTCACATCCTCTGTGTTCCCTGCTTGTACACACACATGAAGGATGGATTGAGTAAAGTCCCAGCGGACTGTCAGTGACGATGGAACTGTGCTACAGGATGGATCTGGGCCCTCTAGACAATTGAGCCGGAAAATAAAATAATAAACACCAATAAAATCCAGAACATTTATATGATCTAATATTAATTAATTCCCCTTTTTAAATAAAGGCTAATGTCAACAATTAAGCAAGCATATAGAGTATCTAACTTCAATGGACCCAGTTCTGGTTTGTGCTTTGAAATGTAAATGTGAATGCAGTATAATTCAACAAAAAGGTTTCTTCAAGATTATAAAAATCTTACAAGTTTAGAGTCATTTTATTGTTAGCAAAATTAAAATTGGTTAGTTATATTAGAGTTAATCATAAATTAAAGCACAGTACATATCATTTTAAAAGGAAAACTATTAAAATAATGCAACCTTATCCATCAAACACCTTTTACGATCCTATTTCAAAAAATGTTGATTTCTGAGTCTTTGAAATTTAAAATCCTTACAAGTTGATGCAAAGGTTCAGAATTTTATTCTAATTATGATTCTGAATTAAAGTTTGAAATTATAAAAGCAATTTCAATGCTATAGAGGAATGGGATCAAATGGATATTTCTACCAAAGAGCGAGCACAGGCACAAAGGACCGAGTGGCCTCTATCTGTGTGTTTCAAACTATGATTCTATGACTTCAAAGCAAACCAATTTTCTAACTCGCCGTTGCTTCAAATGTGTCCAGTCAGTCTGTGTATTTAACACCAGAAAAAAGTCGTGAGGAAGGTAACAGAATGATGATTATTACTGTATGTAAAAGATAAACAAATTGCTTTATGACCGTTTGATGGTCCTGATTATCCAATTGCGAAACTTTGTCACAGCGGTATACACTCCCGGAAATCTCCCATCACCGCAGAGCTTGCCCCAAGAAACTACACCATATATTCTGCCCTTGCAAATCAGTGGGCCGCCAGAATCCCCCTGTGAAAGAGTAATAGAGGATTGCAGATCAGTTAATGCCATCGTGTATTAAATAGATCTCAAATAAACCACAGCTACCAACTCTTCTAATAAATAATTTCTATTTCAAGCACATCTTAATCAATGTCAGGTATAATAACAGTATCTTTGTTGGTCAAAGTAACCGTGGCAATTGTTGAGGAACCATATTTACTGCTTGCTCATTCAAAGGCCTCTAGGTGTGATACCTGCATCTGATATGAATTATAACTTGAAAGGTTAAACTCTAAACTCTACCTAACTCAACAAAATGACTCTTTAGCAGGTATCACATTTTATCAGCGATATCTCAGCATTTAGTTTGAGAATTGAATCAGTTGTTATTGTCAGATGGCAAATTAATAATGTAAAAGAAGACAATTTCTCTAAAATAAATGCACGGGCGAAATATGATGTGGAGATGCCAGCATTGGACTGGGGTGGGTACAGTAAGAAGTCTCACAACACCTCGTTAAAGTCCAACAGGTTTATTTGGTACCACGAGCTTTTGGAGCGCCGTTCGCTCATCAGGTGAATGGGAGTTGGGTTCACAAAGGGCATATATAGACACAAACTCAATTACAAGAAAATGGTTGGAGGCATGGTACATCGGCGAGACCATGCAGATGCTATGACAATGGATGAATGGACACCACTTGACAATCACCAGGCAGGAGTGTTCCCTTCCTGTCGAGAACACTTCAGCAGTTAAGGGCATTCAGCCCCTGATTTTCGGGTAAGCGTTCTCCAAGGCAGCCTTCAAGACACATGACAGCACAGAGTAGCTGAGCAGAGACTGATAGCCAAGTTCCGCACACATGAGGACGGCCTCAACCAGGATCTTGGGTTCATGTCACACTATCTGTAACCCCCACGACTTGCCTGGGCTTGCAAAATTTCACTAACTGTCCTGGCTGGAGACAATACACATCTCTTTAACCTGTACTTGACCCTCTCTCCACTCGCATTGCCTATACCTGTAAAGACTTGATTACCTATTAAGACTTGCATTCCAACCATTATCTTGTAAATTGAGTCTGTGCCTACATATGCCCTGTTCGTGAACACAACTCCCATTCACCTGATGAAGCAGCAGCGCTCCGAAAGCTTGTGCTACCAAATAAACCTGTTGGATTTTAACCTGGTGTTGTGAGACTTCTTACAGACGAAATAAGGTCACTTACAGATTTAAGTTGGCTTTTCATTGAGAAATGTCAATATTGCATTTAGGATTTACTGAGCAATGGATGTCAATCTTAATTAAGCAGCAATTGAGGAAAATAAATGACTCTTTAGACACAGCCTGATGATAGCGGAAAGGCAAGCTTTCAAAAAGCATTTTCATTGGTTAACAAACAACCTTGGATTTCAGCCAATCAAAAACCAAGGATGTAAAGGCTTCAGTGATAGCATCATCAATCTTTCACTTGGGATGTCACATCCTGGTCTCATCATTACCCGTCTTCACCCCTACATAATTAAGCATCTTGTACCGAGAGCTGATGAGTAAACAACGATAGCTCCAGAGACTGGGCAACTCTCAGCAAATAGATGTATCCATAGCAGTTTCACTGTTAACATTCATAATCAAATATTAAAAAGGGTTTTAAAACCCTTCATCAACTTCAAGCACACAACAAATTGATGCACCCTGGATGTGACAGTGTACAACTGGGCCATACAAAGAACAAAGAACAGTACAGCACAGAAACAGGCCCTTTGGCCCTCCAAGCCTGCGCCGATCATGATGCCCTAACTAACCTAAAAAGAACCTTCTGCCCTTACTCGGTCCGTATCCCTCTATTTGCTCCCTATTCATGTCCCACCTCTTAAATGTTTCTAATGTGCCTGCTTCCACCACCTCCTCTGACAGCGCGTTCCAGGCACCCACCACTCACAGCGTGGAAAAACTTCCTCTGCACATCTCTTTTAAACTTTCCCCCTCTCAACTTGAACCTGTTCCCCATTGTAAGTGACACATTCACCCTGGGAAAAAGCCTCTGACTATCCGCCCTATCTAGGTGGCTTTCACACAAGACATGGACTGAATGAGATTACCATAGATTTACACCAATCATAAGATTTGTGAGAAAATGGTGGAAAATCTTAGAGATTTGACAGCTTTGACAAAGGGTCATCTGGACTCGAAACGTCAGCTCTTTTCTCTCCTTACAGATGCTGCCAGACCTGCTGCGATTTTCCAACATTTTCTCTTTTTGGTTTCAGATTCCAGCATCCTCAATAATTTGCTTTTATAAGATTTGCAAGACCATGTTGATAGGATGCGAGTCAGTTCACTGTCAATGAGAGCTCTGAAACCTCAGGATTTGATACTCTGTCAATTTCACAAAACCACTTGGCAGAAAGCTGAGGCTTTCTGGGCTGGATTCATATCCACGTGCCATTGTGCCAAAGAGCATTGTTCTGATTCACTGAACCACCCAAATCATTCAGTTCTCTCTGTCTACCTATAACTAGTCTATAAAATATACTATAGTAAACCTAATAGTCTGTGCATTGGTTACAGTTTGCGATAGAAAGTACTGGCACTTGACATTTTAACCTTTACTGATGCCTTATTGATGAATGAAGATATGAATACCTGGCATGAATCTTTTCCTCCTGTGGTGAATCCAGCGCAGATCATGTTGGTGGTGATGTTCCCATTGTAAGATTCAGTGTGATTACACTGTGAATTAGGTACAATGGGCACTTTAACTGCCCTCAACATCCTTGGCATGAACCTTCCATTCGCACTGACGAAACCCCAGCCAGATACTTGGCACAGTGTGTCTGCATCCAGTGAGGATTTCTGACGAGGCAAAGCTACTATTCCAACAAAATAGTTCAGACTTGCTGGTCTTGAAAGCTGTTTTAGATAGAAAAGACATTCAGTAAAAAAGCAGCAGGCACGGCAGGTTTTAGTTGTAAACCACTGAATACATTCTAATCTATCCATCTTGCAAAGGAAATGGAACTCTTAAAATTTTATATCAGGGAAACGATTTGCACTAAGGTGAAATGGTGGAACTAAATCAAGAACTGTGCGTGGCACATGTTCCATCAAAATATAAAGGCACTCTCATAACCCAGAACTTGGATAATGGTTTTGTAGATTCTAACTATCAGCCTTACACAGGCCAAGTTCTGAATTCTCCAGAAAAATGCTAGAAAATTTCAGCAAGTCTGACAGCATCTGTGGAGCGAGAATAGAGCCAACGTTTTGAGTCTAGATGACCCTTCATCAGAGCTGATGAAGGGTCATCTAGACTCGAAACATTGGCTCTATTCTGTCCCTGCAGATGCTGTCAGACCTGCTAAGATTTTCCAGCATTTTTCTGTTTTTGTTTCAGATTCCAGCATCTGCGGTAATTTGCGTTTATCTGAATTTTCCATTTGGTAACAAATGGTTTTATTCTCGGTTTTGCTCCCTCTCTTCCAGTGAAAGCAGGTTCAGAGATCCACAAATACCAGCTGCCCTTCAGGACCCTCCCAAGAGGCATTGTGCGTCTGGAAGCCTAGATGGTGAGATATTGTCCATGGGTTTGTATCAATGCCAAGCCCTGGGCTGGCTCCACCCAATCTCCCCAGTTTTCATCATTGGATTTTTGTTTGTACGGCTTACACAGGGGAGCTCAAAAAATAAATGTTATATAATACCTAGCAACCTAAAATCAGCCTGAGACTTTCTCTAATGACTGATGGCTGTACGGATAAGCATAAAGAGTCAAAATATTGATGAAGAAAGAGTTTAGCAATTTTTTTATCGGTGGTTTACAAGCATATAACACCAATTTAAATCAAATTAAATTGTTTCATTAGCTTTCAACAGAATTGATAAAAGATCAATTTGCATATGGTATGCTTGCCTTTATAGGACGGGGTATAGAGTATAAAAGCTGGAGTCTGATGTTGCAGCTGTATAGAATGCTGGTTAGGCCACATTTGGAGTACTGCGTCCAGTTCTGGTCGCCGCACTACCAGAAGGACGTGGAGGCTTTAGAGACAGTGCAGAGAAGGTTTACCAGGATGTTGCCTGGTATGGAGGGTCTTAGCTATGAGGAGAGATTGGGTAAACTGGGCTTGTTCTCCCTGGAAAGATGGAGAATGAGGGGAGACCTAATAGAGGTGTACAAAATTATGAAGGGTATAGATAGGATGAACAGTGGGAAGCTTTCTCCCAGGTCGGAGGTGACGATCACGAGGGGTCACGGGCTCAAGGTGAGGGGCGAGGTATAACTGAGATATCAGAGGGATGTTTTTTACACAGAGAGTGGTGGGGGCCTGGAATGCGCTGCCAAGTAGGGTGGTGGAGGCAGACACGCTGGCATCGTTTAAGACTTACCTGGATAGTCACATGAGCAGTCTGGGAATGGAGGGATACAAACGAATGGTCTAGTTGGGCCAATGAGCGGCACAGGCTTGGAAGGCCGAAGGGCCTGTTTCCTGTGCTGTATTGTTCTTTGTTTGTTATCACCGGTCTAAAGCATTAGCTGTTTTTCTCTCCACAGATTCTGCCTGTCCTGCTGAGTATTTCCAGTGTCATCTGTTTTATTTCAGGTTTCCAGCATCTGCAGTGTTTTGCTTTTGCGCTATTAGAACTTGCTCTTGACACTTTGCTGATTTAAAATACTTCATGGCTCTTTCATCCCCAGATCCTTCTCCAAGCAATGAAACTTTATCAAACTCTTGCTCAGGAAAAAGATGTCCAGCATCTCCAGGTTATCAGAATGTTTTAATTCTAGTGTGGGGAGAAGTGCCTCCTTTATCTAACCAGGCAGGCTGTAAACCGACGCAAATGTCAGATGAATTGCTTTTCCACCTGGCAGCCAACCTCATCATTCAACCAAGCTGCAGATTTTAAAAAATATATTGTCATTCTTTTGTCTACTTTGCACTGGAGGGGGTGCAGAGGAGGTTCACCAGGATGCTGCCTGGGATGGAGCATTTAAATTATGACGAGTGGTTGGGTAGGCTTGGGTTGTTTTCACTGGGGCAGAGAAGGCTGAGGGGCGACCTGATCGAGGTGCACAAGATTGAGAGACGTGGACAGAGTGGCTAAGGAGCAGCTGTTCCCCTTGGTTGAAGGGTCAGTCACGAGGGGATATAGGTTCAAGGTGAGGGGCAGGAGGTTTAGAGGGGATTTGAGGAAAACCTTTTTTACCCAGAGGGTGGTGACGGTCTGGAATGCGCTGCCTGGGAGGTTGGTAGAGGCGGGATGCCACACAACCTTTAAAAAGTACCTGGATGAGCACTTGGCGCATCATAACATTCAAGGCTACGGGCCAAGTGCTGGCAAGTGGGATTAGGTGGGAGGTCAGGTGTTTCTCACGTGCAGACTTGGTTTGCTCCCACTGGAATGATGGAGGTTAAGGGGCAACCTGATAGAAGTCTACAAGATTATGAGAGGCATGGGCAGTGGATCGTCAGAAGCTTTTTCCCAGGGTGGAAGAGTCAATTACTAGGGTGCATAGGTTTAAGGTGCGAGTGGCAAGGTTTAAAGGAGATGTACGAGGCAGATTCTTTACATAGAGAGTAGTGGGTGCCTGGAACTCGTTGCCGGGGGAGGTAGTGGAAGCAGATACGATGGTGACTTTTAAGGGGCGTCTGGACAAATACATAAATAAGATGGGATAGAGGGATATGATCCCTGGAAGGGTAGGGGATTTTAGTTCAGTCGAGCAGCATGGTTGGTGCAGGCTTGGAGGGCCGAAGGGCCTGTTCCTGTGCTGTAATTTTCTTTGTTCTTTGTTCAGACTCAATGGGCCGAAGAGTCACTCCTGGACTGTATGATTCTAATTTCTTGGATCACTAGCCTGGGAGCTATAATATTCACACTGGGCAAAGAGTATCCTGGATACTAATGACATCAAGGGACATGGGGAAAGCTCAAGAAAGTGGAGTTGAGGTAAACGATCAGCCATAATTGAATGCCAGAGCAGATTCAAGGGGCTGAATGGCCTACTCCTGCTCCTATGTTTCCCTTTTTGGCTGCATTAAGGTGAAAATCTACTATCCTGTCGGAACTATGCATCGCAGACACTGGATACATACATTCAGATGGGCACCTCTACAGAAGGAGCAATAGCTGATTACTAACATGACACTTTGTAGGATTTTGAAAACCTTTTTATGGAAAAGCTGGTGTAATTTTCCATGCTCATATATATATCTTGTATATTTTTCAGGTGCAGATGAATAATTATTGGAGATTTATCAATGTTTGGACTGTGTGGATTTCCAATCAGAGCTGTCCAAATGACGGTATTCATCTTAATGTTAAAAAAGAGCAAAGGCAACAATTGGTCCACATTACTAAGCAAACACCAAAGAAAACAGATGTTCCTGCTTTTGGTCATTTGTCTCTGGTTTGGGGAATATGTCACTGGCTGCCAATGTGAGAGATTTAGAGATATGGTAATAAGCTTTAATTTTATACAACAGAACCTGGGTTGGACAGAAGATCAGTAGAAACTCTTTCTGAAAAGCCTGCTTCATTGGAGAAAACACGTCATGTAGCTTCAGGGATTGATTACAATTTAAGTAGGTCAACAGAACTGGATATCCATTCCTTCATTTTTGATGGTTAATAGTGACAGTTTTGCAAACTGTTCTAAGTCCTGGTTAGGTATAAATTGAATGATTGTTTGGGAATGTGTTCAAATCTATTTATCAGATAGAATAAGGAATTTGAGGAGTCCTTCACTGGAATAGTATAGTAGCAGATGAGTGAACAATATACACTATTAACAGAAAAATAAATTTCTAGATCAATATTTATTGTTCTAGCAGATGCAGCTACAAGGGTGGCACAGTGGCTAGTACTGCTGCCTCACAGCGCCAGGGACCTGGGTTCGATTCCCAGCTTGGGCCACTGTTTGTGTGAAGTTTGCAGTTCTCCACGTGTCTGCGTGGGTTTCCTCCGGGTGTTTCAGATTCCTCCCACAATCTGAAAGACGTGCTGATGAAGTGCATTGATCCAAACAGGAGCTGGAGTGTGGCAACGAGGGAAATTTCATAATAACTTCATTGCATTGTTAATGTAAGCCTTACTTGTGACTCATAAGTAAACTTACTTAAAGTAAGATTTTCTATCTTTGTGCATTTCTTCCTAATGCAGGAGAAAATTGAGGGTATTTATCAGTTTAACATTTACTCAGGTTCAATAATTGCAAATAACTAGGACTGAACAGTTACCTTAATCAACATGATGTCAGAATCTTTTTTCCTTGCGTCATATTGAGGATGGGGTATGATCTTCGATGGGCGGAAAAGTTGCTCAGTGCCTTCATACCTAGTTAATGAATGCTCCCCTGCCACTATCTGTATTGACTCAGCACCACTGTAATGAAGCAGGAATACACATTTCATGGTTTTCCATGAACATATCATTATTATAAATGGAATATTTGTAATTCAGAATTCCACAAACCCATAATTGCAGTGTGCTGCTGTCAAAACCCACCACCGGTGGATCAGGGACCCCCCACAGTAATGGGATCCTCCTGGTCTCTTCAGAGAAACCTGGTATTTGATGGAATGGGGCAACACTGAATAGCCACCGACAATCCGAGATCGACCTTAAGAAGAATCAAAGTGAAGCCACCAAATGCTATCATTTGAACATCTTCCTATAAGACTCAAGCAGATATATTTAAACAGATCACATTACCATCATACATCGACAGCTATAAGATGAACAACAGTGAGATGTATTGTTATCTAGTCCATTATTCCCAGTAAGTATCTAAACTTTCAGCAGTTTGGTTTCTCTGGTTGAATATGTTGGCTGTAAAGAAAGTAAGTAGCAATTTGGCTCCAGTATACGTAGCAACCTTCTCAGATTCCTTGAGTTGATTTTACACATCTTAAGTTTCAGAAGACAAAGTAACACAAAACATGAAATAAGTTAATAACTTCTGCTTTGAAAATATTCTCAACTCAAGTTAAAAAGTAAACAGCAATCAGATCTCATGCTTGACTAAAGTCATGAAGGTTCAAAGTTAATGCACAAACACTTACCGTACGCTGATGGCAATTTTAAGAGGAGCAGCAACAGTATGTAAATGTTGGAGACATTCATTTTGTGTTTATAGAGATAGAAAGAACTCGCACCTAGACTAATACTGAGCTCACTGACTGGGAAAGGCAAAGAAATCTTAGCATAGCAAGTGTTCTTTTATTCAGTTGCTGAGTTTCCCCCGGCAGGTTCCCTTGTAACATTATATATTGTAATTGAGTTTAAATGGGAATCTGTAAAGCTGCAATCAAGCATTAACATGTATCAGATTTAGTTGCAATTCTCTGTTTGAGGTGAAATAAGTAAGGTTTAGGGCTACGTTAACATATCCAACATTGGCCATTAATGTTGGCCACAAACTATTTATTTCAGTGTGTCAATGTTTAAAGTAAGCTGTTGTACTTTTCTAAACTTTACTAAAGAGGTGTCTACAGTTGAAAGGGTGGCTTCAGTTTACTGAAAATTGCAAGTTTAGATTGTTCGTGATTGTTTCCAAATAGCTGATTAGACGTACCTGTTATATTTATCGATTGTGAGGATTATTGTTCATAGATGCAGCTACGGAAAGTTAAGATATGCTTTGTTTTTCAATTATGCCCAAATAGTATTGCTGAATACATCAAGTTTTAAGAGGTTTCCTGTGATTCTAGAAAATAAATACATTAAAAATCCACAAAACTAAAGCAAAACAATTTAAATAAATTCCATTTATTCATAGACAAACTCCTTGATTTCTCCTTGTTTTTGTATTCAACAGTGAATCCCACTTTCCAACCAATGTGAGCCAACGTGCACCAGTAAATGACACAACCCATGTTAAAGCCAGCTTTGGAGAAACACAGGCAGTCATTGTGATCACTTGCTTCCTTACCTGAACTGAAAGCTTATGCAGGGAGCTATAAAGCAGCATAAAAATGGTCTTGGCTGGAATTCTCCGGTCTCGCACGCCCCTCTACCACTGCCAATGAGATCAGAGGTGCGGTCTGCCAAATCTCCATTCAGTGCAATAAAAGCAAATTACTGTAGAATCGGAAACAAAAACAAAGTGCTGGAAAATCTCAGCAGGTCTGACAGTATCTATGGAGAGAGAATAGGGCCAATGTTTCGAGTCAGAGCTCTGATGAAAGGTCATCCAGACTTGAAACATTGTATCTATTCTCTCTCCGTAGATGGTGTCAGACCATCTGAGATTTTCCAGCATTTTCTGTTCACTGCAGCGGGACCAGAGATTCCCAGCTGTGAACAATGTTGGAGAATTCAGACGCTTAACTCAAAAACTGCATCTTCCATGAAATGTTGTATTTGCAAAATGTTGACTTGATGCAGAAAATCATTATAATCAGAGCAACAGAGGTTTGCAGAGGACACCAATTTCCACTGAGAGAGCAGTGAAAAGAGCTGATACTTTGAAGAGCATACTCATTGTTACTGAGGGAATGAATGATGGCTTCTACATAGTCCAGCGAAACCCAGAACAAATTGTTTATCTGCACTTAGTCTCGTGTTATGAAATGGAGAATGGGACCAGACTGGTGGGTGCGAGAATGAGTGAGAGAGAGAAATCCATCAACACGGCATCGACTTTAGATCTTAAGAGCTCAAGGTAGATTTTTCATAAAGCACCTTGTCAGTGAAGATTTCAGTTTTTAGTTTATGGGTGAATGCCTGAGTCAGACAGAGCAGGATGGTTCTGGTTACCTGATCTCACTCCAATTTCAGCAGTGAGGACACTGCACTATCTTTGCCCGCACCGTCTCTTGACAAGAGAGGAAAAGCTCAGCCAGGGTTTTCACTCCTGATTATGATCTCCTGGCGCTGTGTAAATGCTGAGTAAGGAGAGGGTAAGATTGAACTCGCCTTCAGTGTTCTGCATGATTAAATGTTCTGCTGACATCGAGCGCTGCAGCTTGTGTGTGAATAATAAACAATTGAGTTAGATATCAGATACAGATCTCTCATTGGATTATCACCAACCATGAAGCCAAGAAAAATATATTAAAAATAAATGCCAGTTTAACAAAGAATAATCAATAATAGGGGATTAGTTCATCCTGCTGCTTAATGACTGAAGTGTGTACCTTTGAAGGATCTCCAGTTTTATAGATGAAATATTTTAACATGCAGTTTCACACACCCATTTTGTAGTGTGTAGCTGTCAAAATCTAACAGGTCAGTGACACCCGCAATGTGGAGCTGTGAAAGTCAGCACTAACTCAGTATCAGAGCATTGTGGGCTGCCACTCCAGTACACCCAGGAGCATTTTCCTGTCAGAAAGGCCATAGTCAGGGAGGTATCTATCCTTGGGAGACACTGTCAGTGAAAATCCTCCAGAACCTGGAGATGCTGTTGGGAAGTGACACAAGTCTCACTGCCATAGAGAAGGGTGGTTGTAAACTGAAGCCTTTGTCATCTTTTGGAGATCTCTGTTGTCGCAGAGACAGTTGCACAATGTTTCAAAGGCTATTCTGGCACAACTGACAGTGTGCTGGATCTCCACTTTGATGGTGACCTTTCAAGAAAAGCAGCTGCTCAGATATGAGAAGTATTCAATTTCCAAAGTCTCCCATCAGAAGGAGGAACAGGTGCTCACCCGGAGAGGGCTGCTGAGGGACAAGAACAAGCTCCAGCAATTAAAGCCAATTAAACATAGAACCATAGAAGATAGGAGCAGGAGGAGGCCATTTGGCCCTTCAAGCCTGCTCCGCCATTCATTACAATCATGGCTGATCATCCAACTCAATAGCCTAATCCTGCTTTTACCCCATAACGTTTGACCCCATTCGCCCCAAATGTTACATCCAACCACCTCTTGAATACATTCAATGTTTAGGCATCCTCATCCTTTGGGTGAGGAAATGTCTCCTCATCTCCGTCCTAAATGGTCTACCCTGAATCCTCAGACATTCCTCCAACATCACAACAATGATGATGTGAAATGAGATCCACTCATCTGGACACTGCGTCACAGGTCAAATAACGGGCTTCTGTCACAGATCCTCTGTACATAACCTAACCATGGCACCTGCTCTCAATGAGGACAGAGAAAATATTTCCCTGAAGGTCTTATTGAAAATGAGTGAGTGGGGAGAACCTGCCTTTGGTAGCACCTCATCCAACAAGCTACAACACATTGGGAAACTCAGCACAAAAACTCTGCAGTGGAGGAGCAACAAAAGCAGAAGGAGAGAGAGACAGAACTGTGACTCAAGAACCCCACTGTCCAATGCAATTCCTGTCCTTTCTACCCAAAGACCTGGAGCTCCAGGATTGGCCAGCTAAGTCACCTGACAATGCACAAATCATGATATTTGGAAGACATTGTCTCCATTTTGATGACGATAACTCTGATCAAATCATCCAATAAATTTAAACTGAGAAATAATAACTTTATCAAAAACTGTCTGATACACATGCAAAGAGTGTATATGACAGCGACAGCATAATATTACTACAGCCTTTTCCTGCTGCCAGTCAGTCTAACCTGAGTATCATCATCAGCTTCTCCTTCCAGAGATTGTGTCACAGAGAATTAACTTTGGCACCTGTTTCAGTTCATTTTTGCCCTTTTTATTGCTTCTATATTCTTTCCCTTCAATTTTCTTCCTTCCTTTCCAGATGGCACTGACTTACACAAGGGCACAGTTGCAAGTGGTGCAGTAAGCCTCTGCTACCATCTGATGCCTGGCACAAGACAGTGACTGTCAGCAAAATGTACAAACATGGAAACTTTGCATCCAAACCCAATGCCACCCAGTGGGACGCACTGGAGAGCAATCAATAGCAGAAACCTTGGCTGATTTTCAACCACTCCCTAGCCCAGGGGCAATGAAGATAAATGTAGTCCATTGATATTTTTGTAACTTTTTTGTTTAGTGAGTGATGGTAACATCAGCTGGAAATAGCCTAGGAGGAGTTCCTGTTACAGCAGTTGGCAAGCCGAATTAAAATGCAGTCAGAGTTGTAGTACATCAAGTAAATGGCTGTGGCCTAGATATTCCAGTGAGCTAGTAAAGCAACTGAGTGAAAGGCCAACTCATTTAATCAATGATCACCCGCTTTGCATTATTGAAACATTTGCTAAGAAACAAGCTTTATTTTGGGTTCATTTTTAAAATGTTCTTCTTTTTCTAAAACATGGCTTTTCCTCCATAAAATAATCAACCTCTAACATTCTGAGATACTAAAGTTAATAGCAATCCATTGTAGTTGATGTAACAGGATAAGATAATGATACACAATAATGACACTCTATAAGTCTTGTCACTGAAGTAATTAAATATAATGCTGAAATATATTTAGGTTTTGGGTAGAAAAATAAAATTTGTGGTTCTGCTGTAAGTGAACTTTCTAAAGTTGGACCAGATCGATAGACATTCGGTCTCCCTGAGTTTGAAATTCCTCCATGCATTATATTTATTCTTCAGGTGGTCACTATGGGCGTAAATGTATTGCAAAGAAGAATCTCAAGCCATGGCGATTTGTCACAGTAAAGGTTATAGAACATAGAACATAGAACAGTACAGCACAGAACAGGCCCTTCGGCCCACGATGTTGTGCCGAGCTTTATCTGAAACCAAGATCAAGCTATCCCACTCCCTATCATCCTGGTATGCTCCATGTGCCTATCCAATAACCGCTTAAATGTTCCTAAAGTGTCTGACTCCACTATCACTGCAGGCAGTCCATTCCACACCCCAACCACTCTCTGTGTAAAGAACCTACCTCTGATATCCTTCCTATATCTCCCACCACGAACCCTATAGTTATGCCCCCTTGTAATAGCTCCATCCACCCGAGGAAATAGTTATGCATTTGTTATTGTTCTTAACTAAGTTACTACAGATATAATCTATCGTATTTCTCATTTTTCCAGAAATAATACAATGGAATTGGATTTCCCCCTTAACACTTGATGATAAAAGACATGTAACTCGAGAATTAGTTCAGAAAATTGTATATTGACGAGGGCCCAATTGTATCCCGTTTGCCCTCCGGCATGTTTAGCCAGAGTATCGACAATAGGATTACCTTGTTAATGCTGCAGTGTAATATTACTGGCATATAAAATGAAAAGAACTATGAATCTTGTCAGTTTTCACTTTACTGAGACAATCAAAGCTGATCAAAGGTTTCAGGTTGTCAGCTATATGTTTGCCGTCCTTTCCTAGAGGTAAGTTTAGCTCATAAAATCATTGCAATAGAGATTAATTGAATATAATTGTATAATATATTTATATATCAGCACTGAGTAGATCTGCTCAACTGTAAATATGTCGGACTTGTCTTGTTATCATTTATTTCCTGTTTCCCTTTGTAGTACTGGAGGGATTTTCTGATCTGCCAAACATTCAGAAATGAAATACTTCTTATCTGTTTCCTGTTGGATAAAAACCAGAGCTTGAAAATTATTTGAGCACAATAGATTCATTTCAGTTATTTCTTATTTTGTTAATTAACTTTTTGTAACATCTCACCAATTGTATTCTTTCTCCTCCCTACTTCTCCCGAAGCGGGTAACGTTTTGCCAGTGTACAGATCCTTAGACACCACACAACCTCCCGTACCTTAGAGTTTTCATTCACATAGTTCAAAGTGAGTTAGGCAGGCGATTGCTCCATGTGATGCATACATCTATATTTCCCATAAAAATTACTGGGTAGAAAATAGAGAGCAGCTATAGGAAGACTGGGAAGGACTGGTAAATAGTGATGTTATGCTTCAGTTATTCAGGGCATTGGTGAAACCACATCATGAATACTGTGTGCAGTTTTAGTTTCCTTATTTAAGGAAGGATTTGATTTGATTTGATTTATTCTTGTCACATGTATTAACATACAGTGAAAAGTATTGTTTCTTGCGCGCTATACAGACAAAGCATACCGTTCATAGAGAAAGAAACGAGAGTGCAGAATGTAGTGTTACAGTCATAGCTAGGGTGTAGAGAAAGATCAACTTAATGCAAGGTAAGTCCATTCAAAAGTCTGACAGCAGCAGGGAAGAAGCTGTTCTTGAGTCGGTTGGTACGTGACCTCAGACTTTTGTATCTTTTTCCTGAAGGAAGAAGGTGGAAGAGAGAATGTCCTGGGTGCATGGGGTCCTTAATTATGCTGGCTGCTTTGCCAAGGCAGCGGGAAATGTAGACAGAGTCAATGGATGGGAGGCAGGTTTGCGTGATGGATTGGGCTACATTCACGACTTTTTGTAGTTTCTTGCGGTCTTGGGCAGAGCAGGAGCCATACCAACCTGTGATACAACCAGAAAGAATGCTTTCTATGGTGCACCTGTAAAAGTTGGTGAGAGTCGTAGCTGACGTGCCAAATTTCCTTAGTCTTCTGAGAAAGTAGAGACGTTGGTGGACTTTCTTAACTATAGTGTCGGCATGGGGGGAACAGGACAGGTTGTTGGTGATCTGGACACCTAAAAACTTGAAGCTCTCGACCCTTTCTATTTTGTCCCCATTGATGTAGATGACAATCTCCTTCATTTTGTTGACATTGAGGGAGAGATTATTGTTGCTGCGCCAGTTCACCAGATTCTCTATCTCATTCCTGTACTCTGTCTTGTCAAGGACGTAAATGTGTTGGAGGTGGTTCAGAGGAGGTTTACTTGATTGATACCTGGAATGAGTGGCTTGTCTAATGAGGAAAGGTTGGACAGACAGGGCTTGTTTCCACTGGAGTTTGGAAGAGTGAGGGGATGACTCGAATGGAGTATCTTGTATCCTGAATAGTCTCGACAAAGTGGGATGTGGAAAATATGTTTCTGCTTGTAGGTGAGTCCAGAACTAGGGGAACTGTTTTAGAATTAGGGGTTGCCCTTTTAGGACAGAGATGAAGAGAAATGTTTACTCTCAGAGGGTTGAGGCACCTTGGAACTCTGCCTCAGAAGGTGGCGGAGGCAAGATCAGTGAATATTTTTAAGGTGGAGGTAGATGGATTCTTGTCAGACAAGGAAATCAAAGGTTATCGGGGGTAGATGGGAATGTAAAACTTGAACACAATCAGATCAGCCATGATCTTATCGAATGACAGAGCAGGCTCGAGGGGCTGAATGGCCTATTTCTGCTCCTATTTTATGCACTTGTATGGTTATTGTTTTCCCCATCTTATTCCAATTATTATACTTCTCCTGCCATGGCAAACTTAGCTTCACTAATGATAGGTCTGTCTGTGTGACTGCTCTCCTTTCTGAATAAACCCAATTAGCCACTGGAGAGGCTGGTTGACTTTTAGGTGGTAAGCTACAATGTGAGAAACTAAGTCTTCTTGTTTTGAGTGTATCACAGATATTACAGAATGGATGTCCTTATATACATGAAGCTGGTGTGGCTGACCATCGCACACGGTAAGAAAAGAAGCAGCTCGTGTGATATGAATAATATTTTGGAGATATTACAATCACTAGAGTGACAAAGTGAAACTCGTTATAAAATTGATAAAAGCTGAATGAATTTGCTTACACACTACTCAGCAGTCATCTTAAATCACGCTGAACGCTTCACTGAAATACATTTGGTTCTTTTTGATCTGCCTCTGGATAATGCTGATTCGAGTTAGAATTTGTTTCCATAGGCAACTTATTCCTTCACCTTTCCTAACCGTACACTCTTCCATAGCAGGAGGCAGTGGTATTGTCGCTGGATGAGTAATCCAGCGACCCAGGGCAATGCTCTAGGTCCAGGGTTCAATACCAATGCAGCAGCTGGTGAAATTGATAAAATTCTGGAATTCAAAATCTAAGAATAGCCATGAAACCATTGTTAGGTTAGCGCTGCTGCCTCATAGTGCCAGGGACTCGGGTTCAATTATAGCCTTGGGTCACTGTCTGTGTGGAGTTTGCGCATTCTCCCTGCATCTGTGTGGGTTTCCTCCGAGTGCTCTGGTTTCCTCGCTCACTCCAAAGATGTGAAATAAATTGGCCATGCTAACCTGCTCCTAAATGTCCAAAGATCAGGTGGATTTGCTGTGCTAAATGCAAGGGGTTATGGAGATAGGGTGGAGAGGGAGGCATGGTGGCACAGTGGTTAGCACTGCTGTCTCTCAGCGCCAAGGACCTGGGTTCAATTCCTGGCTTTGGTCACTGTCTGTGTGGAGTTTGCAAGTTCTCCCCATGTCTGCGTGGGTTTCCTCCGGGTGCTCCGGTTTCCTCCCACAGTCCAAAAGACGTGCTAGTTAGGTGCATTGGCCATGCTAAATTCTCCCCCAGTGTACCCAATCAATTGGAGTGTGGCGACTAGGGATTTTCACAGTAACTTCATTGCAGTGTTAATGCAAGCCTACTGGTGACACTAATAAATAAACTTTAACCTTTAGAGGGTGGAGCTGTGTGGGGTACTCTTTCGCATTATCAGTGCGGACTTGATGGGCCTCTTTCTGCACTGTAGGGTTAGGGTTAAAGCCCATCTAGTTCCTTATGTCCTTTAGGGAAGAAGATCTGCTGTCCTTACCTGGTCTGGCCTACATGTGACTCCAGACCCACAGCAATATGGTTGACTCTGAAATGCCCTCTGAAATCATAGTCAGAGTTTCACAGAGCAGAAAGAGATCCTTCAGCCCATCATGTCTGTACAGCCATCAAACACCTATCTGTTCTAATCCCACTTTCCAGTTCTTGGTCCATAGCCTTCTATGCTATGGAGTTTCAAATGTTCATCTAAATGCTTCTTAAATGTTGTGAGGGTTCCTGCCTCTACCACTCTTTCAGGGAGTGAGTTCCAAATGATCTAGCAAGCCACTCAGGTGAAGGGCAATTAGGGATGGGCAACAGACGCTGGCCCAGCCAGTGATGCCCAATCCCACCAATTAATAAAAAAGTCTGACCAATAAATACAGTCATCCATTTGACTTCGGAGCTCTTAGCAACCAAGAACAGTCACGTTATCAGTAATTGTTCAGCAAATTACATCAATGGCTGGTGATCATGAGAATGGAAACCAGATTGGATTTTCCAGGGATAGCGAGACTGTTCCTGGATCCTGGATTGTCCCCTGGATGAAATCAGCAGCGGAGCATTCTGTGATTATGTTCCCCTCCCTACAATGGAGCCATCACTGTCCTGTTTGATAACTCTTGGATATAAATGTAAGTAGAATCCGCTTTTCATCAGTTATTCAGATACAAAATATTCAATGGCAAGTGGTTATTGAGGTAAAGGTAATAGTGACAGTTGAAATAGAATGGGTTAAGTATTTAACAGGGAAGGACAGAAATGAATGGGGAAAGGACAGTGGAATAGGCTTAGTGCAATCAACATCAGTTAAAGATTTGGTCTAGATAAAATACGGCAAACATTTCCGTCCGTGCTGTAATTTCTGCAATTTTATATTGTAAAGAACTGTATAATCGGAAATATATTGAGTGAAGATGGCAGCTTTGAAATCATTGAACTGAAAAAATATCACCTGAGTTGAGTGCATCTAATTAAAATGGTTAATATACTGTTTGGATCTAACATCTGTTTCACAGGTGTGATACCAGACCATCATCTTAATTGAGATAACTTTTTAAATAGCGAGCAAATTTATTCCTATAAAATGCAGAGAAATGGTGGTTTATAGCAAGCTGACATTGCTGCGATATCGCTGACCTTTAAAACCTGTCTCTCCATTCAGCACAGCAGGAATTAAAGGTTGAAAAATTATTTTTATGTAACTTAGCATTGATAGAGAAGAAAATAAAGTTAGGAGAGAAGATTATGGAGAGTCCGCATAAATGAACCACGGAAACTGAAGATTCTACAACCTTTCCTCGATGCTGGATTAAAGATTTCTGTTTTCAGACAAGGTTATTCTCACCTATAAAATTCCTCTGCTGGAAAGCCAATCGAAAATGGTGATTTTTCTTTAGAAGTTGCACAGCCGCTATTAGCATAAAGCCAGTCCGAAGGAACTTGCCTTTGCTAGTCCCTGACATGGAGTGAAAATCTGCAACAATGAAGGAACAGAGATATATTTCCAAGTCAGGATGGTGAGTGCCTTGAGGGGAATTTGTTGTGGTGGTGTTCCCATGTACCTGCTGCTCTTGTCTTTCATGGGTTTTGAAGGTACTGTCAAAGGAGCCTTGGTGAGTTGTTGAAGTGCATCATGTAGATGGTACGCACTGCAGACATTGTTTGCATTGGTGGAAGGAGTGAATATTTTAATTGGTGAATGGGCTGCTAATCAAGCGGGGCTGCTTTGTCGTGGATGGTGTTGAGCTTCTTGAGTGTTGTTGGAGCTGCACCCATCCAGGCAAGTGGACAGTATTCCATTATGCCCCTGACTTGTAACCTGGGGATGGTTGGCAGGTTTTGGGGAATCAGGAGATGTGTTACTCAATGAAAGATTCCCAGCCTCTGACCTGCTCTTGTAGTCACAGTATTTATATGGCTAGTCTAGTTAGGTTATTTAAATGGTTAGTTTAGTTAGGTTTTTGGTCAATAATAACCCCCAGATGATGGTTAGATTGTCTCTTGTTGGAGATGGTCATTGCCTGGCACTTGTGTAGCCTGAATGTAAATTGCCACGTCTCAGACTAAGTCTCAATGTTGCCAGGTATTTCTGCACAGGGATACAGATTACTATTTACATTACTTTTCCGTCTAGTTGGAAATAGTATAAAGATTTTATGTGCATACAGATGAATTCTGACAACATTTTTGTCAGTGTACCATGGGGTTGGATTCTTTGTTTCTGTCATTGTGAATATGAGGTTAAAAAATAGGTTCCGTCTCACAGAGGAGGCAATTTTCATCATCACTGATTGGGTAATAAACCAACAAGGTGGACCACTCACTTGTCCTTGAAACTTCCTGATTTTCATCGTCACTGTTTGATGCAAATAGCTGGGGTTGCGATCCAGCACATCTCAAGGACAGCACCCAGAGAGACCTGCTGGTTAGGTTAATTGGCCATGCTAACTCTCACTCAGTGTACCCGAACAGGCACCAGAGTGTGGCAACGAGGGGATTTTCACAGTAAATTCACTGCAGTGTTAATGTGAGCCGACTTGTGACACATAATAAACTTAAACTTAAAATTGAAGATGTTTTTACCTGGGTGCAAAACACATGAAATAGACAAAGTCCTTTAATAGTGCCTTGGGAGACACAATGCTGCCCTAAGGTCATGGATTCAGTTTGTACTGGAATGGATTCAGTCTGTATGGGAATGGATTCAGTCTGTACTAGAATGGATTCAGTCCATGCTGGAATGGATTTAGTCTGTACCGGAATGGAACAGTGGACCCAGCACCGATCCCTGAGGCACACCGCTGGTCACAGGCCTCCAGTTTGAAAAGAAACCCTCTACAACCATCCTCTGTCTTCTGTTATCAAGCCAATTTTGTATCCAATTGGCTACCTCACCTGGATCCCTTGAGATTTAACCTTATGCAACAACCTACCATGTGGTACCTTGTCAAAGGCCTTACTAAAGTCCATGTAGACAACATCAACTGCACTGCCCTCATCTACCTTCTTGGTTACCCCTTCAAAAAACTCAATCAAATTTGTGAGACATGATTTTCCCCTCACAAAGCCATGCTGATTGTCCCTAATCAGTCCTTGCCTATCTAAATACTTGTAGATCCTGTCTCTCAGAATACCATCCAACAACTTACCCACTAGAGACATTAGGCTCCCCATTTGTAGTTCCCAGGCTTTTCCCTGCAGCCCTTTTTAAACAAAGGCACAACATTTGCCACCTCTAATCTTCAGGCACATCACTTGTGACTGTCGATGATTCAAATATCTCCGCCAGGGGACCCACAATTTCCTCCCTAGCCTCTCACAATGTCCTGGGATACACTTCATCAGGTCCCCGGGATTTATCTACCTTGATGTACTTTAAGACTTCCAGCACCTCCTTTTCTGTAATATGTACTCTCCTCAAGACATCACTATTTATTTCTCCAAGTTCCCTAACATCCATACTTTTCTCAACTGTAAATACTGATGAGAAATATTCATTTAGGATCTCACCCATCTCTTGTGGATCCACACATAGATGACCTTGTTGATCCTTAAGAGGCCCTACTCTCTCCCTAATTATTCTTTTGCCCTTTATGTATTTAGAGAAGCTCTTTAGATTCTCCTTTGTCTTATCTGCCAAATAAATCTCATGTCCCCTTTTTGCCCTCCTGATTTCTCTCTTAATTCTACTCTGACAACCTTTATCCTCTTCAAGGGATCCACTTGATCCCAGCTGCCTATGCATGTCATATACCTCCTTCTTCTTTTTGACCAGGGCCTCAATATTCCGAGTCATCCAGGGTTCCCTACTCCTATCAGCCTTGCCTTTAACTCTAAGAGGAATGTGCTTACCCTGAACCCTGGTTAACACACTTTTGAAAGCCTCCCACTTACCAAACATCACTTTGCCTTCCCATAGACTCCCCCAATTAACTTTTGGAAACTCCTGTCTAATGCCAACAAAATTGGCCTTGCCCCAATTTAGAATTATAACTTTTGGGCCAGACCTATCATTCTCCATAGCTATCTTAAAACTAGTGGAATTATAGTCATTAGTCCCAAAGTGATCCCTCACTAACACTTCTATCACCTGCCCTTCCTTATTTCCCAAGAGGAGGTCAGGTTTTGCCCCCTCTCTAGTCGGGCCATCCACAGAATGAATGAGAAATTCCTCCTGAATACACTCAACAAATTTCTCTCCATCCAAGCCTCTAATACTATGGCTGTCCCTGTCAATGTTGGGAAAGTTAAAGTTTCCGACTATTCCCACCCTTATTTTCTCAGAGCAATCTGTAACCTCCTTGCATATTTGCTCCTCAATTTCCCACTGACTATTTGGGGGCCTATAGTACAATTCTTATCAAAGTGATCTCCCCCTTCTTATTTCTCAGTTATAGAGTCAAAGAGGTTTACAGCATGGAAACAGGCCCTTTGGCCCAACTTGTCCATGCCGCCCTTTTTTCTCAAAACCCCTAAGGTAAGCCCAATTGCCCCCATTTGGTCCATATCCCTCTATACCCATCGTACCCATGTAACTATCTAAATGCTTTTTAAAAGACAAAATTGTACCCGCCTCTACTACTACCTCTGACAGCTTGTCCCAGACACTCACCGCCCTCTGTGTGAAAAAGTTGCCCCTCTGGACACTTTTGTATCTCTCCCCTCTCACCTTAAACCTACGCCTTCTAGTTTTAGACTCCCCTACCTTTGGGAAAAGATATTGACTATCTACCTTGTCTATGCCCCTCATTATTTTATAGACCTCTATAAGGTCACCCCTCAGCCTCCTACGCTCCAGAAAAAAAAGTCCCAGTCTATTCAGCCTCTCCTTATAACTCAATCCATCAAGTCCCGGTAGCATCCTAGTAAACCTTTCCTGCACTCTTTCTAGTTTAATAATATCCTTTCTATAATAGGGTGACCAGAATTGCACACAGTATTCCAAGTGTGGCCTTACCAATGTCTTGTACAACTTCAACAAGACATCCCAACTCCTGTATTCAATGTTCTGACCGATGAAACCAAGTATGCCAAATGCCTTCTTCACCACTCTGTCCACCTGTGACTCCACTTTCAATGAGCTATGAACATGTACCCCTAGATCTCTTTGTTCTGTAACTCTCCCCAACGCCCTACCATTAACTGAGTAAGTCCTGCCTTGGTTCAATCTACCAAAATGCATCACCTTGCATTTGTCTAAATTAAACTCCATCTGCCATTCATCAGCCCACTGGCCCAATTGATCAAGATCCCATTGCAATTGGAGACCTAGTGGGTGAACCCTGGGATATATCCCCTCTCAGTACTGCCTTGATATACTCCCTATTCAAAAACACAACTCCCCCTCCTTTCTTACCTCCTGTTCTATCTTTCCTATAGTATCTGTACCCTGGAACATTGAGCTGCCAGTCCTGTCCCTCCCTTGGCCATGTTTCAGTAATAGCTATAATATCCCAGTCCCATATATCAATCCATGCCCTGAGTCTGCTTTGCCCATCAGACCTCTTGCATTGAAATAAATGCAAGACTTCTAATATAGACTTCCCTTGCTCTCTGCCCTGCTTTCTCAGACCATCTGTCCTGTCATGTTTTGTACACTCTCCCTGTGTTTTATTTCTCTTAGCCTTACTGGACCCAGTCACTGAGTTCGCCACAGTCTCTGTACTCTGTACTGTGGCCTTTTTTGATTTTTGTCTTTGGTTTCTCTGCCTTCCACTTTTCCCTAACTGCCTTTTGTTTCTGTCCCCACTTTACTTCCCTCTGACTTCCTGCATCGGTTCCCATCCCCCTGCCACATTAGTTTAAACCCTCCCCAACAGCACTAGTGAACACTCCCTCAAGGACATTAGTTCCAGTTCTGCCCAGGTGCAGGCTGTCCAATTTGTACTGGTCCCACCTCCCCCTGAACCGGTTCCAATGTCCCAGGAATTTGAATCCCTCCCTCTTGCACCATTTCTCAAGCCACGTATTCATCTTAGCTATCCTGACATTCCCACCCTGATTAGCACGTGGCACTTGTAACAATCCTGAGATTACTACCTTTGAGGTCCTACTTTTTAATTTAACTCCTAACTCCCTAAATTCAGCTTGTAGGACCTCATCCCATTTTTTACCTACATCGTTGGTGCCTATATGCACCACGACAGCTGGCAGTTCACCATCTCCCTTCCAGAATGCCCTGCAGCCGCTCCGAGACATGCATCTTTGTCTAGACTTGGGCCTGCACCTTTCAAGTAAGCGGACCTGCACAGCATCCCTACATAAGTGTTCTTCTTCCCCTCTTATCAAATAGGAATATCCATACTAGTGAACCCACTTCATTATTTCTGAACCTTATTTAGAATGTTGAGTGTAATTGTCCACATGAGGCCCCTCCCATCCTGGAGACATGGGGACTTCAATCCTGCGAACCAATTGGTTACAACATGGGACACCAGTGTTGACATAGAACAGTGGCTCTCCTCTCCCCTCTCTCCCCAGCTCTGCCACATCCTCACCCCCATCCCCACTCCATCCCCGCTCCATCCCCGCTCCATCCCCGCTCCATCCCCGCTCCATCCCCGCTCCATCCCCGCTCCATCCCCGCTCCATCCCCGCTCCATCCCCGCTGCATCCCCGCTGCATCCCCGCTGCATCCCCGCTGCATCCCCGCTGCATCCCCGCTGCATCCCCGCTGCATCCCCGCTCCATCCCCGCTCCATCCCCGCTCCATCCCCGCTCCATCCCCGCTCCATCCCCGCTCCATCCCCGCTCCATCCCCGCTCCATCCCCGCTCCATCCCCGCTCCATCCCCACTGCATCCCCACTCCACCCCCACCTCCCAACCCCTTCTTTTGGACAGGAGTTTGAAATGCTCGCCCCAATCCGTCAAACAGAACTAAGATTTGTGTTAACCTGCAGGAGTCCTTTCTGCTGTAATTCACAGTTAAGTGAGGGTCATCTGTGCCAACAATCAGGCTGTACCAGTGTTAAATGAACATCAAATACATTATTGTTTCAATTGAAAGATTTCCAAGTAGTGCAGGAGGTAAGGCTACCTACAATAGATATTGCTTCAATTTCTCTTTATTGTTCATGTTGACACAAGGTTCTCTGATAACAGTTCTGGCTGTGATGGACTATGATGTGGAGATGCTGCCGTTGGACTGGAGTAAACACAGTAAGAAGTCGCACAACACCAGGTTAAAGTCCAGCAGGTTTATTTGGTAGCAAAAGCCACTAACTTTCGAAGCACTTGCCGGTACCTGTAAAGACTCGAATTCCAACCATTATTTTGTAAATTGAGTTTGTGTCTTTATATGCCCTGTTTGCGAACAGAACTCACCTGACGAAGGAGCAGCAAGCGCTCCGAAAACTAGTGGCTTTTGCTACCAAATAAACCTGTTGGACTTTAACCTGGTGTTGTGAGACTTCTTACTATGTGATGGACTACCCATGGATGAGAGATTGGATTGTTGATATGGCAAAATGGCTTCCTCATCCACAGGATCTTTGCTCCACATTCCCATGATATCTTTTCCGATGCATTCAGATCAACAGCTTGGAATGAGTTTCACTGATGCCAGGCAGAATTTTGAGAATTATGTCCTCAAAATGGACAACACTCAGCAACAAATCCGAATGTAAGGATTGAATCAGTCTGATCACTGTGTAATTCCTTGATTTTTCTGAACATTTACTGGGATCAGCATCTGAAAATAAAGGGTTAATGTTTATTTTTGGGGCTTTTCCATTCTGTCTACTGAGAAATATTAACATATCTTTCAAATGCTGATTTACCGAATGGACATTTTACAGTATTCTCTATTGTTATTTCAAATTTCCAACAATGTTTTATCTGCACTATTTCAGGATTTATTTAAGATCATATATGTGTGTGTTGGCTTGTTTAATTAAATACCATTGAGTCTAGTGTACAGGTTGCAGCAATCAAGATGGAGTTGCAAATATTTATTTGTTGAAGCAGGAGTGTTTTTTTAATTCATTCATGGAATGTGGGCGTCGCTGGCTGGGCCAGCATTTATTACCCATCCCTGAGGACATTGGAATCAACCACATTGCTGTGGATCTGGAATTACATGTAGTCCAGACCAGGTAAGGACAGCAGATTTCCTTTCCTAAAGGACATTAGTGAACTGGATGAGCTTTTACAATAATCAACAATGGTTTCATGGTCATCATTAGACTTTTAATTCCAGATTTTTATTGAATTCAAATTTCACCATCTGCCGTGGTGGGATTCGAACCCAGGTCCCCAAAGCATTACTTGGGTCTCTGAATTACTAGTCCAATGACAATATAATTATGCCACCACCCCTCCCTGTCTTTGCAGGAACATTCATTTCTCAAATGTTTCTTTAAAAACTTTGGCTCCTGTCTTATCCCATAACTGGATGAATCTTGGTCAGATACAACTTGAGGTTTTTTTTAATTCATTTGTGGGACATGGGCGTCGCTGGCTGTTTATTGCCCATCCCTAGTTGCCCTTGAGAAGCTGGTGGTGAGCTGCCTTCTTGAATCGCTGCAGTCCATGTAGCGTGAGTTGACCCACAATGGGAGGGAATTCCAGGATTTTGACCCAGTGACTGCAAAGGAACAGCGATATATTTCCGAGTCAGGACTTGGTCAAGTCAGGTCACCTTTATTAAGTGTCTAAAAATGTATTTTTCCCAGGTTTAGCTGAAGACAGGATCATTGGAGGAGCTGAAGTTGTCCCTCACTCTATTCCCTATCAAGCTTCCTTGCAGATAAGATCGGTACATTACTGCAGCGGATCTTTAATTAATCCCAGCTGGATCCTGTCAGCAGCTCATTGTGCGAAACCGTAGGTTACTTACAAATAAAAATTACAATGCCTATTTTAAAACAACAAACAAATTATCAAATGTTTTAATAATAAAATGTAAGCTCATTATTGTCAATGTGGTTTTTCTTTGTGTTCTAGTCCGTATCTCATCACAGTTGTTTTGGGTGAACATAGTTTGTCCAAGTCCGATGGTAATGAACAATACTATAAAGTGGCCAGACTTATTTTGTTTCCTTATTACCGATATACAACATTCAGACATGACATCATGCTTTTGAAAGTAAGTTGTATGCGTGTGTGACGCGAAGCAGAAAGTGACACTGGTACAGTGTTGCTGTATTTACATTAACAGATAGAAATGGCTGTAAAATCAGACATGTTTGTTATGAACCAGTGAGGACACGTGCCAGGACCTGCTTCCCATTCCTCCATTGGTCCTAGCAGGGTTGTTTAAAATATAATTTAGAAGGATAAAACTGTAAATTCAGTGTCTGTACTTAACCGTCTATGTGCTGATTTGCACCCAATTAATTCCAACAGGTTTTCTTCAATTTTAAACACTAAGAGGTTTGTTTTTATTGAGTTATAAATCCACCCAAGTAAAGGTAATAATAGGTGGCACAATGCAGGAGGTTAACTTTTGGCTAAATTATGATTCAATGATAAAAGGTAAAAAGAGAGTTCATTGTTTATGAGTCCTTCGCTGTTGTCCGTGGCTGAGGCAGTTCTTTGTGGTCCTTGCATTTTGTCCTGGAAACAAGTTTTGAAATGTCCTTCAGAACATCCCTGTCTGTTAACCTCAGTATTCTGTAAACAGGCAAAACTCCTTTTGGTTGAATTTCTCTCTCTCTGGTGTTGTATTCCATAATGTAATGGGGATAGGGCTCTGAACTTGACACAGGAGGAAGAGAGATGGTGTTACGTATCCATTTGCAGACTTCTTCTTCTGCTGCAGTGACACACAGACAAGATTGCAATCGCTGCTTTTAACAAGGGGGTTTTGGCCATGTGATAGCTGGCATTAGAACATAGCTACAAAGTGAACTTTGACCTGGCATTGTCCAAATTATCAAAATGCCATTAAAACAGAAAGAACGCCTGAGCATCCTCCTTGCCTAATAATTCCAGCCTTATTCCTGCAGAAGCACACAATTTCTGCCCTCTGTTCTCAGGTCATTTTTTTTGTAATTGGCATAAGCATACTTAAATTAGGAAATTAAATTCCAGTTGTCTGTTATCCTGCTTAAAAATGCACTTTGGGACATCAGCGGGAATGATTTAGTCTCATCATGACAGATTGCAGCACTGTAGACCATTTCCCTTGGACCTTACTTTCAATAAGATGACAAATGAGTTATTGCCCAGAGAAACTGTTATTGGTGTTAATTTATAGTGTTCCTATGTGTAGTGACAGGCACAAACCACTGTTACTGTACACAAAACCCAGTTAAAGTCCAACAGGTTTATTTGGTAGCACAAGCTATCAAATTTGGTAACACAGGCTTGTGCTACCAAATAAACCTGTTGCACTTTAACCTGGTGTTGTGAGACTTCTTACTGTGCTTACCCCAATCCAACGCCAGCATCTCCATATCGCTGTGTACAAAACCAGTAGGTGAAAATGCATTGGGCCAAATGGCCTGTTTCTGTGCTGTAAGGCTCTATGTAATTCTATGTAAAGCCCAAGTAACAACGTGCAGCTTATAATGGATAGGGTAGTAGCTACACACAAGGACCAAATATATTCTGAGTGATTGTGGGTCAAAAGCATGGAAGCATGTGGATGAAGATAGGCAGATGAGGGGTGGGTGTGTTTGGAATCGTGCTGCCTCATGGGCTTTGTAGTAAGCAATTAAATGTTCCATGACAGAATGAGGGGGAATCTTTGCTGGAAGCAGATATGCCTTTTTCACAAACTAAACTAAAAATGTATTGAACATAGAACATAGAAAGCCACAGCACAAACAGGCCCTTCGGCCCACAAGTTGCGCTGATCATATCCCTACCTCTAGGCCTATCTATAGCCCTCAATCCCATTAAATCCCATGTACTCATCCAGAAGTCTCTTAAAAGACCCCAACGAGTTTGCCTCCACCACCACCGACGTCAGCCGATTCCACTCACCCACCACCCTCTGAGTGAAAAACTTACCCCTGACATCTCCTCTGTACCTACCCCCCAGCACCTTAAACCTGTGTCCTCTCGTAGCAACCATTTCAGCCCTTGGAAATAGCCTCTGAGAGTCTACCCTATCCAGACCTCTCAACATCTTGTAAACCTCTATCAGGTCACCTCTCATCCTTCGTCTCTCCAGGGAGAAGAGACCAAGCTCCCTCAACCTATCCTCATAAGGCATGCCCCCCAATCCAGGCAACATCCTTGTAAATCTCCTCTGCACCCTTTCAATGGCTTCAACATCTTTCCTGTAATGAGGTGACCAGAACTGCGCGCAGTACTCCAAGTGGGGTCTAACCAGGGTCCTATAAAGCTGCAGCATTATCTCCCGACTCCTAAACTCAATCCCTCGATTAATGAAGGCTAGTACGCCGTACGCCTTCTTGACCGCATCCTCCACCTGCGAGGCCGATTTAAGAGTCCTATGGACCCGGACCCCAAGGTCCTTCTGATCCTCTACACCGCTAAGAATGGTACCCTTCATATTATACTGCTGCTTCATCCCATTGTATTGATTGAATATTATCGAGGAACATGTTAGAGAGGCATCCAAAATGGATTATAATTCCTTATCTATGGGGGTTCAAGTGGATTCCAGTATCAGATGTTTTTGTGTATGGGTTACTATTTTTTATATGCACACAAAATAACATTTCTACATGCAATTTGTTTGACATCGCAAAGACCAAAATTGTAGTAAATCTGTTCAGCAAATCTATGTTTGTGTTTCAAATATAACACTTTTCTTTTATCAGATGAATAAGCCAGCAAAACAGAATGCATACATCAACCCAATAGCAATTCCAACTTCCGATAAAACATTGCCTGCAAATACATTATGCACAGTCTCTGGCTGGGGAATCACCGCTATTTACAGTTATAGCCTATCTGATGTGCTTATGGCTGTGGAGGTCCCAATTATTTCTCGCTATAAATGCAATCGACCTTCTTCGTATGGTGGAAGAGTATACCCCTTCATGATCTGTGCAGGATATAGAACAGGAGGCAAGGACTCCTGCCAGGTATGCAACCATCGTAGCTCTATCAATGTAACCTCCAAATTATTGTCACTTTGCTTGATAATTTTCCAATCCGAACTATTTGTGGAATGTTTTACATCTTGATGCAATAATTCACATTAATTCGAAAAGCTATATCAGCTTGTTGACCGAACAGAATCACAGAATCTTTACAGTGCAGAAGGAGGACGTTTGGTCCATCGAGTTTCCACTGGGCTCTCTGAGCGAGTGTTTTACCCAGATTCATTTCCCTTATCTCTGTCCCCTTTTGCATTATTTCTTTTCAGATAGCAATCCAATTCCCTTTTGAATACCTCGATTGAACCTACCCCCACCACTCTCTCAGGGGGTTCATTCCAGATTCCAAACCACCTTCTGGGTGAAATGTCTTTTCCTCACGTCTCTGCTATTCCCTTTGTCCATTATTTTGAATCTGTGCCCTCTAGTTCTTGATGCTTTCTTGAGTAGGAGAAGTTTCTCACTATTTATCCTCTCCACGCCCCGCAGAGTCTTGAATAGCTCTCTCTCAGCCTTCCTTTCTCCAAGAAAAACAGACTTAATTCCTCCAATCCATCCTCATAGCTACAGTTCCGTATCCCTGGATTGGGGATTATTTTGTGGTTTCAAGCAGATTAACATAGGCCAAAACAGAGCGAGAATTTTGATGCATGCTGTGGTCAGAAAAGCTGCTCCTTGTCAGCAAATTGTTTAAAAAGGTTGCAGACCTGGAAGTTCTCTGGTTTCAGTCACCATTTCTGCTGAATTAAGGTCTTTAACGGCACGGTAGCACAGTGGTTAGCACTGCTGCTTCACAGCTCCAGGGTCCCGGGTTCGATTCCCGACTCGGATCACTGTCTGTGTGGAGTTTGCACATTCTCCTCGTGTCTGCGTGGGTTTCCTCCGGGTGCTCCGGTTTCCTCCCACGGTCCAAAGATGTGCGGGTTAGGTTGATTGGCCAGGTTAAAAATTGCCCCTTAGAGTCCTGAGATGCGTAGATTAGAGGGATTAGCAGGTAAATATGTGGGGGTAGGGCCTGGGTGGGATTGTGGTCGGTGCAGACTCGATGGGCCGAATGGCCTCCTTCTGCACTGTAGGGATTCTATGATTCTATGGATTCTATGATTAACCAATGGAATGCAATAATCAAGCTGAATTCAGAAGAGAGAATCATTCCACACTCTATTGTAAGAAGTGAAATTCTGAACATTGGATTAGGAATCACTCAGTTTTGATACATCTTATAGTTCAATAACCTGCCAACATTGACTGTTAGCTTTTATACACAGAGGAATGGTCATTAAACTGGGACACAGCGAAAGTTGCAGCATCTGAAGAGTTTTGGAAGAGGAAAAAACGTGAATCTTTTAAAATAATAAACTAACGCCAAATAGAAAATAAATGTTGCTTAATCTTTGCTGTGGGAGCATGTGCAGATGGAAGAGTTATAATATTAATTAGATTAATAGGTAAACTTTCAGAAGAGTACATTGATTGATTTCAATGTATTTCTTTCCTGGCTGGAAGGGTTAATTACAGCAATGCCAGGATCACATTCCATTCTAAATGTGCACAGGACAATTGGAAATATATATAAAAAATAAAGTCAGAGTGTGTAGCTTTAAAATCTCTACCCTCAACCTTGCATCACTTATTTGCCTTTGACTCCTGTGTGAAATTCTACAGGAAAGTGACGAATATCTATTTAAAATTCTTGAGACCTTTTCACTGATTCTGTATTCTTCACTTTGTGACAGGGTGATTCTGGAGGACCGTTGATTTGTGATGGAGTCATTGAAGGAATTGTATCCTGGGGAATCAGCTGTGCGCATTACAAATACCCAGGTGTATACACCAGCGTAAGCAAGTACATAAAGTGGATTAAAAATAAAATTAAAAGGTTTTGAGAATTGTCAGCTATTTGCCATTCCTGGTTACTCATAAACGTACTCTAATTACCATTCAGTTGTTCTTTTGCTTATGTTAGTTCTACAGAATACTTCAACTTTCTACTGTTTTGGGGACAAATTTAATATTCAGCATTTTCCAAAACTGTTCTTAATTGAAAATACAACCATCGATTTACCTCCAAACATAAACAACCATCATATTGAGTAGAATTGACACCAACTGAGTTGGATAATTAATAAGAGGAATTTTGTGCACAGGAATTTATGGAAAGATCAATTTGTTTGTGTCGGTTGAAGACAATTTCTTCATGAAAAATTGATGGCAAATCTTTTCTTCATTGAGAAAAGCTGGGCTGTGTTTTTGACAGAATACACATTGCGGTCTCGATTGCTTTCTGTGACTGTTGAGTTGCGTTGTTCCTCACCTTTGGGTTTCACTCCCACTGCTCCTTCCTTCTCAGCTGGTGTATGCTGTTCACTAATATTCCTCTGTTGATCCCTGGATAAACTTGTTGGTCCATATTTAATTCTCCAATTCTCTTTAACCTTCTGATTCCATTAGTAGCAACTTCACTTTTCACTTTCTCTTACAGTCTGAAACTGGTTGGCTCTCCAAAGCTGCTTCGACTTCAACCTGCTGTTAACTTCCTTCCCCCAGACTCATACAGACCTGCCCAATCTGAGTCTTTCTCCCCAAAAACAGTAAAGTCTCAATAATAAATAACACCACATCTTGCCAATACTATGAATGATGAAGAGAACAGTGTTACTGTGATCGATTAAATACAGCCAAAACTGGACCTCAAATTTATTAAAAGTAGACAACCCATTAACTTCATTAATAATTTGGCCGAGGAGCCCTCAAGGACAACCTTTATTCCCCCAACATTGAGTTCCATTTCTCTCCCAGAAATATAAGATGGCACATACTCCAGGACAAATTACTCCTGAGAGAAGATAATTTTGGAGGCTATCACAGGTTCAGAGTACTGTGTCCACCTGTAGGTCTCTGTGATAGAATGTCAGGTGGAGGGAAGAGCAGTCAGGAGATGTAATCCTAAATTCTGAATGTAATGTAATATTATTGTATACTGAATTCTAAAAGCGTAAGTTTGTTAAAGCTCAAAGTTTCCTGTTGTAAAACATTTATCAAGATAACTCGATGATTGTCTATCCCAATGGGGAGTGGCAGTCACAGGGAGTGCATCAGGGAGAGGTATGGGAACCCAGCCCTAAGTTCCCATTCATTTTTTTAAAAACATTCAATTACAGACTGCAGACTATTCTTTCCCTGGATGAGGGAATCGCCCCTTGTAAATGTGACTCCGAACAATACAGTTCAAACCAGTGATGCTAGTAATACATCCTACACAACATCTATCTCTATAACTAAGTTACAACTGCGTGTACATCTCAGCTACGACTGATGCACTGACAGCTGTAGGGTGTTCACCGTTTCTCTAACAGTCCCAGTAACAGGAAGCATGGAAATTCTTTTGGAGGGCAAACTACCCTAAACCCTAAAATTAAAATTCTGATGATTCAATCGAGTTATTTATTAACCCCACAGCTTTTATCCTTCATATGGACAAAGGCCGGCTATCCAATTGGCTTGTCTGAAATCAGGAAGGATTTGTGTGGGGAAATGGGACTCACATTGCATCCCTCAGATGCCAAGAATAAAACTTCAGCAAGATATCAGGATTATCGCCAACTGTTAATAAACACTGGTTTAAACAAATACATCAAAATAAACATCTATCACCTATAGAGGATATAATATAAACTGATATCATTCATTGTCAGAGCTAACAAGGCAGATTATCCTGGACTCATTTTACCTTTGTTTAAAACATTTTTCTTCTCAAGTTTATAACAATTTGCATATATATGTTAACAACTACACAATTGTAACATCTTTTGTCTTTTGTATCTGCTTGTGCGAACGTAGTTTAATTAACTTAAAGTGCTGAATGTATGAATAGAATAATTACTTGCTAAAAGCTATTGCATTTTCCATTTTGTTCAGTTAGTTGACATGAATTTATTTTGAATATAAATTCCAAGCATTCAGGAAGGCCTGGTTTTCTGTGTGTTTTATTTATTTCCAACTTTCTTCCTTTCTTTCTCAAAGGCAGTGACTTATCCTGGTGTCAGAATTCACAAGCACCAGTACTGAGCCCCAGACAAGCTGCCATTCCTCTGTACCTGTAACTCTGAGCAGCTAAGATGTTGACGGTTTTATTAAAAATAGACCAGGAGTGGAACACTTAACTTGAATCAAGTGTATTTCTGATAGGAAAGGAATCTGTGTTCTGCTATCTGAGGGTGAAAGCTGCAGACGTTTCAGGGAAAGTAACAAAGCTTAAAGATTTCAGTAGACAAAATATTCACCAACAATGGCTGCTCCATCAGTCTCTTTCGGAATAAAAGCATCTTAGTGTCTGTACTGAACCTTGAAAAATATTTGAAAAGCGCTAATGGAAGAAAACTAATTAGAATGATGGAATGGATGTGAGACAAGTGTGAGCTTCATGTTAATCTCTGACAGATAGCAGTACGTGAATTGAACAAGATACTATCGGCTAATGAATTGGAATCTGCGTATGTGTAATTGTAAAGTTTATAAGTTCCATTGTGTAGAAAGTTCTGATCTCAGACTGGACTTTTGTATAGTGCCGTACAACCACCTGAACAGTCATCTTGGTGAGTGCCTCTCACACTCGGCCAATTCCACCTTCATTTTATGGAGAGCCAGGAGGGTAAGTGCTTAACTCCCAACACTAAACGAAGTTTAGAACATCCCCAAACTTCCCAGTGTACAAAGCCTTAATGCAGAATTGCCTGAACAGAGAGAGACAGCAAGAAAGGGCCAGTGATGCCCAAGTGTAGGGTGGGCATGAATGTATGGATTATTGTATGATCAGCCGAAGAGATCAGCTGTCTGCCAAGCTATACTGCTGCAGCTGCATTAATGTGTGTAATGTTAGAGTATAACCACATTATATAATCCCACTGACAGAGCGTCATGTTCATTTCTGGGATCACTGCAGCAGAAACTCTCCACGCACTTGTCCACAAATGAGCTGAACTCATCACGAACACAAAATCAGCTCCTCATTTATAATAACAATCCTCAGTTTTTGGTTGGTAAGCTTTAGAGGTGTATCTGTTGGTGGGCAGTGCACACAGGCATGTGGGACATCAGGGGACAGAAGCGTATCACACACATGTAGCTGCCAACAGTTAAAGTGGCAGAGGGCTGGAGGAAAGTTAGTGGAGAATAAAAACAGTGGAAAGTGAAGGGAGCCCAATGGTAAAGTTACCCTGGCTGGAGAAACTGACTCTGTGAGGGATGGGATGGGATTGATGGTTGGCATGGAGATGGCTTGGGAAAAATGGACAAAATGGGATGGGAAGGAGAGGACACATGGGAGGGTGGATGAAATGGCAGAGTGAGTAAAGTGTGGCAAAATGGCAGGGACAATTATTTGATACAATTTTCCACAAAAGCTATTATTTATGCTAAGAATGAAGATCCACATCATTTGAATGAAAATATTTTAGAAAACGTATCAGGTAGGTTAATAGACCAGCTTGTTCAGTCTAATCTCAGTGAAGTTTCTAACTCCAATGGGCTAACCACCTCACAAACCTGAACTCAAGGATGGAACAGTTAGAATATTGCCACAAAATCTGAATCCTCAACAAGGACTTTGTTAAGGAACGAGATTGGTATTCTGGAAGCTGTTTTCTTTGATGATAAATGGAGAAATTATGACAGGTAGATTTCAAGGAGATTGAGTGCTTATTCCCCAAATAATATTGAGCCCATCAGATGTAAACCTGCCTTTTTAATTCAGGATAAACAGCTCCCAATTGGACTTTCATATTCCAGAACTAAAACCAAGACACAAAGGCAGACTGTAGATAGTTGGCATTTATATTGTTGAGCCTGTTTATACACAAGGGTGTGGAGATGCCGACGTTGGACTGGGGTAAACACAGTAAGGAGTCTAACAACACCAGGTTAAAGTCCAACAGGTTTATTTGGTAGCAAACGCCACTTGCTTTCGGAGCGCTGCTTCTTCGTCAGGTGAGTGGGAGATCTGCTAACAAACAGCAAACAGGGCATATAAAGACACAAACTCAATTGGAGTACATTGGGGAAACCATGCAGACGCTACAACAATGGATGAATGAACACCGCTCGACAATCACCAGGCAAGACTGTTCTCTTCCTGTTGGGGAGCACTTCAGCGGTCACAGGCATTCGGCCTCTGATATTCGGGTAAGCATTCTCCAAGGCGGCCTTCATGACACACGACAGCGCAGAGTCGCTGAGCAGAGACTGTTAGCCAGGTTCCACATGCATGAGGATGGCCTCAAACGGGATCTTGGGTTCATGTCACACTATCTGTAACCCCCACAACTTGCCTGGACTTGCAAAATCTCACTGACTGTCCTGTCTGGAGACAATACACATTTCTTTAACCTGTGCTAAATGCTCTCTCCACTCAGATTGTCTGTACCTTTGAGACTTGATTAGCTGTAAAGACTCACATTCCAATCATTATTCATTATTTTGTAACTTGAGTTTGTGTCTTTATATGTCCTGTTTGCTGTTTGTTAGCAGATCTCCCACTCACCTGATGAAGGAGCAGCTCTCCGAAAGCTAGTGGCGTTTGCTACCAAATAAACCTGTTGGACTTTAACCTGGTGTTGTTAGACTCCTTACTGTGTATACACAAGGATGTAGGGATGCCGGCGTTGGACTGGGGTGAACACAGTAAGAAGTCTCACAACACCAGGTTAAAGTCCAACAGGTTTATTTGGTAGCAAATACCATAAGCTTTCGGAGCGCTGCTCCTTCGTCAGATGGAGTGGAAATGTGCTCTCAAACAGTGCACAGAGACAAAATCAAGTTGCAGAATACTGATTAGAATGCGAATCCCTACAACCAGCCAGGTCTTAAAGGTACAGACAATGTGGGTGGAGGGAACATTAAACACAGGTTAAAGAGATGTGTATTGTCTCCAGACAGAACAGCTAGTGAGATTCTGCAAGTCCAGGAGGCAAGCTGTGGGGGTTACTGATAATGTGACATAAATCTAACATCCTGGTTTAGGCCGTCCTCGTGTGCGGAACTTGGCTAAGTTCCTCCAAGTTCCAAGTCAAGTTCCGCACACATGAGGACGGCCTAAACCGGGATGTTGGATTTATGTCACGTTATCAGTAACCCCCACAGCTTGCTTCCTGGGCTTGCAGAATCTCACTAGCTGTTCTGTCTGGAGACAATACACATCTCTTTAACCTGTGTTTAATGTTCCCTCCACCCACATTGTCTGTACCTTTAAGACCTGGCTGGTTGTAGGGATTCGCATTCTAATCAGTATTCTGCAACTTGATTTTGTGTCTCTGCACTGTTTGAGAGCACATTTCCACTCCATCTGACGAAGGAGCAGCGCTCCGAAAGCTTATGGTATTTGCTACCAAATAAACCTGTTGGACTTTAACCCAGTGTTGTGAGACTTCTTACTGTATACACAAGGACACAGCTTTATATAGCTTTGTCCTGAATGAGAAGGTCTTGATACTTTTAAAGTTTTTGCTGGGTGAAGATTTAGAAATCCTGTATTTAAATTAGTACAGTTACAAGGAAGACACCAATCTGACTGTAAATATTCTGCGGATCTCTGCGAGTATGAATTCCTCTTGTTTCCAGGGAGTTGCTCGGGCTGCGCTGGGAGAGAGTGCATTGCGCTGGGAGAGAGTGCATTGCACTGGGAGAGTGCATTGCGCTGGGAGAGTGCATTGCGCTGGGAGAGTGCATTGTGCTGGGAGGTGCATTGTGATGCAGCAGATACCTAACAGCAGCAACACATAAACAGCCACTGCCACCTCATGGACAAAGGATATTACTGAGAAACTGAAGGTCAGAAACAGGTTTGTCAGTCCAGTTGGTCTGTGCTAATGTTTATAGGAACATGGAAATTGGAGGAGTAGGCCATTCAGCCCCCTCAAGCCTGCTCCACCATTAAACTAGATTTTAGTTTTAAAAATTCGTGGAAGAGGCAGAGTTTGTAAGGAGCATCCAGGAGGGCTTCCTGAAACAGTATGTAGATAGTGCAACTCGGGAAGGGGCCATACTGTACCGGGTATTGGGGAATGAGCCCAGCCAGGTGGTCGATATTTCAGTAGGGGAGCAGTTCAGGAACAGTGACTACAATTCAGTAAGCTTTAAGGTACTGATGGATAAAGATAAGTGTAGTCCTCAAGTTAAGGTGCTAAATTGGGGGAAGGCTAATTACAACAATATTAGTCAGGAACTGAAGAACGTAGATTGGGAGCAGATGTTTGAGGGCAAATCAACATCTGGCATGTGGGAGGCTTTCAAGTGTAAGTTGATAGGGATTCAGGACCGACACATTCCTGTAAGGATGAAGGACAAGTATGGCAAGTTTTGGGAACCTTGGATAACGAGAGATATTCTGAGCCTAGTCAAAAAGAAAAATGAAGCATTTGTCAAAGCGAGGAGGCTGGGAACACACGAAGCAAGTGTGGAATATAAGGAAAGTAGAAAGAAACTTAAGCAAGGAGTAAGAAGGGCTAAAAGGGGTCATGAGAAAGCATTGGCCAGCAGGATTAAGGAAAATCCCAAGGCTTTTTATACATATATAAAGAGCAAGAGGGTAGCCAGGGAGAGGGTTGGCCCACTCAAGGACAAGGGAGGGAATCTATGCTTGGAGCCAGAGAAAATGGGAGAGGTATTAAATGAGTAGTTTGCGTCAGTATTCACCAAAGAGAAGGACTTGGTGGATGATGAGTCTGGGAAAGGATGTGTAGATAGTTTGAGTCATGTTGAGGTCAAAAAGGAGGTATTGGGGTTCTTGAGAAACATTAAGGTAGACAAGTCCCCAGGGCCTGATGGGATATACCCCAGAATACTGAGAGAGGCAAGGGAGGAAATTGTTGGGGCCTTGAAAGAAATCTTTGTATCCTCACTGGCGACAGGGGAAGTCATGATGTGGAGATGCCGGCGTTGGACTGGGGTAAACACAGTAAGAAGTCTCACAACACCAGGTTAAAGTCCAACAGGTTTATTTGGTAGCAAAAGCCACTAGTTTTCGGAGCGCTTGCTGCTCCTTCGTCAGGTGAGTGGTCCTCATCGCTATCCGCAAATCCACCAAACACTGTGTCGTCCGCATCTCCCCATCTCACCTGACAAAGGAGCAGCAAGTGCTCCGAAAGCTAGTGGCTTTTGCTACCAAATAAACCTGTTGGACTTTAACCTGGTGTTGTGAGACTTCTTACCACAGGGGGGGTCCCAGAGGATTGGAGAATGGCCAATGTTGTTCCTTTGTTTACGAAGGGTAGCAAGAATAATCCAGGTAATTACAGGCCGGTGAGCCTTACATCAGTGGTAGGGAAATTATTGAAGAGGCTTCTTCGAGACAGGATTTATTCCCACTTGGAAATAAGTGGACGTATTAGTGAGAGGCAACATGGTTTTGTGAAGGGGAGGTCGTGTCTCATGAACTTGATCGGGTTTTTCGAGGAAGTAATGAAGATGATTGATGAGGGTAGGGCAGTGGATGTTGTCTACATGGACTTCAGTAAGGCCTTTGACAAGGTCCCTCATGGCAGACTGGTGCAGAAGGTGAAGTCGCATGAGTTCAGAGGTGCGCTAGCAAGGTGGATACAAAACTGCATCGGTCAATGAAGACAGAGGGTAGCAGTGGAAGGGTGTGTTTCTGAATGGAGGGCTGTGACAAGTGGTGTTCCTCAGGGATCAGTGCTGGGACCTTTGCTGTTTGTAATATATATAAATGATTTGGAGGAAAATGTAACTGGATTGATTAGTAAGTTTGTGGACGACACAAAGGTTGGTGGATTTGCAGATAGCGATGAGGACCATCAGAGGATACAGCAGGATATAGAGCAGCTGGAGACTTGGGCGGAGAGATGGCAGATGGAGTTTAATCCAGACAAATGTGAGGTAATGCATTTTGGAAGGTCTAATACAGATAGGAAATATACAGTAAATGGCAGAATCCTTATGAGTATTGATAGGCAGAGGGATCTGGGTGTATAGATACACAGGTCACTGAAAGTGGCAATGCAGGTGGAGAAGGTAGTCAAGAAGGCATACGGCATGCTTGCCTTCATTGGCCGGGGCATTGAGTTTAAAAATTGGCAAGTCATGTTGCAGCTTTATAGAACCTTAGTTAGGCCGCACTTGGAATATAGTGTTCAATTCTGGTCACCACACTACCAGAAGGATGTGAAGGCTTTGCAGTGGGTACAGAAAAGATTTACCAGGATGTTGCCTGGTATGGAGGGCATTAGCTATGAGGAGAGGTTAGAGAAACTTGGTTTGTTCTCACTGGAGCAACGGAGGTTGAGGGGAGACCTGATAGAAGTCTACAAGATTATGAGAGGCATGGACAGAGTGGATAGTCAGAAGCTTTTTCCCAGGGTGGAACAGTCAATTACTAGGGAGCACAGGTTTAAGGTGCGAGGGGCAAGGTTTAAAGGAGATGTACGAGGCAGATTTTTTACACAGAGTGTAGTGGGTGCGGATACAGTAGTGACTATTAAGGGGCATCTTGACAAGTACATGAATAAGATGGGAATAGAGGGATATGGTCCCCGGAAGGGGAAGTTTTAGTTAAATCGGGCAGCATGGTCGGTGCAGGCTTGGAGGGCCGAAGGGCCTGTTCCTGTGCTGTAATTTTCTTTGTTCTTTGTTCTAGATTATGGCTGATCTGCTACAGACACCATTTTCCTGTCCTGCCCCCCATCCCTTGATGCTTTCAATATCTAGAAATCTATCAACCTCCGTCTTGAACAAACTCAATGGTTGAGCTTCCACAGCTCTCTGTGGTAGAGAATTCCAAAGATTCACCACCCTCTGACTGAAGAAATTCCTCCTCATCTCAGTTCTAGTTTAGCTATTCTTCTCTAGACCTCCTAACCAGGGAAAACATTCTATCTACAAACACATGAGCAGCCTGCTCTCGATCATCTGCAAAAGTGACGAAAGGGGTCATCTCAGAGTTCTGCAATCTCTCACCATTTACAGAATGCCTCTTTTTTCATTCAGCCTGCCAAAATGGACAATTGCACATTTTCCCACATTATATTCCACTTGCCAGCCCTTTGCACACTCACCAAATCTCTCTATATCCTTTTGTAGCCTCCTTATGTCCACTCCACAACTTACTTTGCTACCTATCTTTGTATGATCAGCAAATTTAGCAAGCATACCATCAGTCCCTTCATCCAAATCTTTAATATAATTTGTAAAGAGTTGAGGCTCTCAGCATTGATCCCTGCGGCACAGCATAGATCACATCCTGCCAACCAGGAAATGATCCATCTGCTCCGTTTGCAGTTAGGTAGCCAATCTTCTATCCATACCAATATGTTACTCCCTCCACTATCAGCTTTTATTTTCCGCAATAACCTTTGATGAGGCACCTTATAAACTACTTTCCAGAAATCTAAGTACAGTGCATCCACTGGTTCCCCTTTATCCACATCACATGTGACTTCTTCAAGAAATGCAACAAATTGGTTAAACCTGATTTTTCTTTCACAAAATCATGTTGACTCTGCCTGATTTCCTTGAATTTATCCAAGTGTCCTTCTATAATGTCTTTAAGAAAAGCCTCTAATATTTTCCCTATGATGGATGTTAGGTTAATTGTTCTGTAGTTCCCAAATTTCTGTCTCCCTCCCTTTTTAAATAAAGGAGTTATATTTGCTTTTTCCAATCTAATTGAACCTTCCTGTTAAGGCACGGCTGATGGTAAATGCCAAGATGCCCAAATCACAAAGGGAAATCTGAAACAGCTGCTAAAATGTCTTTTTGCAATTTGTATATTATGAGGAGAGGTTCTGAAATCAGGAAATGATGTCTCCAACCAATTGTGATGATTTTATATTAAAGTAAATATTTATTTAAAAAATATAAAGAAAAAGTAAAAAGTACACAAACACAGGAATATCTTCACACACTTACCAGTATTTTAAAAAATGTACTAAGTATCTTAACTTAAACTACCCTCAGTGCTAACCTTCACCTTTTCTGTTCAGCAACAATCCTTATAGATTTTAAATCTATAGGATTCCAGCAATTCTTTTAACCAGACGATGCCCTTATTCTCTTGTAGTGTCCTCCAAGGGCACTGGTTATGCAGGTCTAGCCTTATACACCCTGTCTTCTGGGAGATTTAAGAACATAGCCCCTCATACAGGCTTCAATAGTTTCTTCACTGTGTTCCTTCCCTTTGATCTCTCTATTGTTCATCCAGTCCCTTCAGAAGTGTTCTCTTCCCAGAAATGATCAAACTCCTTTCTTTACTGTAGCTTTTATGTTTTAAAAATAAACTTACCCTATTTTTACCTTACACATTATACAACTTGTACATCTCCCTTTGAACCAAAACAAATCATTCCAATGCCACGCCAATTGTTGCCTTATGTAAATTATGATTAAAGTTCCTCTTGGTTCATTAACATATCAAAACCACTTCTTGTGGTTGGTTTAGACCGTTGCAGCCACTCTGTCTCTTACTCCAATTACAAGCCCCCACCACCTTGTTTTCCTCTACATAAGAAATATGACAGTGATGTTGCAAAAAGCAAAATATTACAATTCCTTGTTTTCTTGACACTTCCTCAAATCTAGTGAATTTTGGTAAATTAAGACCAATACTTCAACTATCTCTCTAGCCACGTCTTTTTAAGATCCTAGGATGAAGCCCATCAGAACTAGGGGACTTTGTCACCCACAATTCCAACAATTTGCTCAATATCACTTCCCTGGTGATTGGAATTTTCCCTGAGTTCCTCCCTCTCTTCCATTTCCTGATTTGCAGCTATTTCTGGGATGTTACTTGTGAATGCTATAGTGAAGACTAATGCAAAAGGTCTATTCAATACACCTGCTATTTCCATATTTTCCATTATCAACTCCTCTGAGTTATTTTCTATCGGACCAGCGCTCACTATGTTAATGTTTCTTTTTTAAATACCGATAGAAACTTTTACTATGCGTCTTTATATTTCTAGCTAGCTTTCTCTCAGACTTCCCCATGCCTGGCACAGATCGTACTGATCCCAAAGAAAAGTGTGCAGGCCTAAGCATTGTGCCCGGTGCCAAACAGTTTCAATTCTCCCGGCCCCTTCCAAATGGCGCAAACTGGATCGCGCCTAGAAAGGGCCTGAGGCCAATTAGTATATTTAAAGTAGCATTTAAATAACCAATTCAACTCTTAGCGCACGGAATTCTCCGGCCATTGGGAGAGGCGTAAGAACACGAGAATCACTACTGGTTTCCACCAACTGAGACCTGGCACAATGGCCACACCAGGGGGCTCAGGGGCCATTGAAGTCCCCAGGTGGTCGGGGCATAGCTGGGCAGTGCCCATCCAGCAGTACCCACCTGTCGGTGCCCACCTGGCACCCGAGCAGTGGTCACCAGGCACCCTTGCAGTGCCAGTTGGGAACTACCAGTGTGCCTGGAGCAGTCCAAGGGAGTGGGGCCTGAGTGGGGTCTCTGATGGGGGGGACTATGCAGGGGTGGATCATATTGGGGTCATGATGGGAGGGCATGTCAGGAGTCAGGCATGTGTCTCATGTGTTTATCGCTTTTACCTTAAAATGCATGAAGGTTAACATTAGAATTAGCGAGTTGCATGGGGAAAAAGGTAAACCACCAGGTAGGTTGGTTTAATCAATATCTGATGTATTGCTCATTATAACACAGTACAAGTTCTCAATTACCTCAAGTTTCCCAATGTATATATAAATATTCTGCCTATTATCTGCTCAGCTGGTCTTCAGTGATGGAGCAGGCCCAAGGTAACCATCCTGCTGTCACTTCCTGATGACTGATTGGTTTATTCTCCAAGTGCTCTTCTTGTGGAGAGATCCATACTTTGAGGGTCTTTGTTGCAATGTCACAGCAGTTCTTTAGACTTGCCTTTTTGTGGTTTCTACACATGGGCAGGGCCTTCTCAAGACCATAATAACACAGAAAACTATCACTGGCCCAGTAACACAGTCAATCCTCTCAGACTAGTGACAAGATCACCTGTCTGCCATTGTCTGGCCATTCCCAGCAATATAGCAAAGTCCATTTGTTGGTGTGTCAGAGTTTCATTTACAAGCTGAGGTCCGTTGTTTTATGATCCATACATTTGATTGATTAATTGGTCTCCTAACTGCATCATTTCAGAATCACACAAATGCTTCTCACAATGTGGAGAATCTCCAATTGGGATCTTCAGTTTAATTTTTTTGCGGGGGGGTTGGGATTGGAGTGGGAGAACAAGTGAACTACATCAAAGAAAATAGACTTTTGAAGGTAAATTCTTGATCAGATGGTGAGCTGGGGTCCCTGACAGAAAGTACACCCAGAAAATATTTCTGTCAGCCTTCCTGTGCAGGGTCAATCTGCAATTACCGCTCAAGCACCTCAGCCAATGATGAGAAGGTTTAATGAAGATTAAAAATTGAATCCTAATGAGCCTTTCATGAGCTTTCTGCTCAGACACCAAACATGCCTTGCACTGACACTGAGCAGCCATGGGGTGGGGTGCTTTGCACAACAGGCATTCTCCCCTCCAGCACACGGGAAGGTACAACTGCACCAGTTCCCACTGTATAAGCCCCAACAGGTTTAGTATTTAACCAGTTTATTGTTGCCTTATTAATAATAAAAAGTGTCAATAACAATGCAGTTCCAGTGAGCTGGACAAGATGATGTAAACAACTAATGACATCAAATCTCAGGCTCTTTATAAGTAGAATAATTACTCATTTCAACTTTGCAAGTGGTTATATTAAGTAGCGTTAATGGACTTGTGTTTACTTAAATTCCCTTGGGATTTCAGATTAGAGTGGTTAACAGGGCCATGTGATGTTGTTGTTTATGTGTAGCTCTGGATCTGCAGCAGAGAGAGAAAAACAAGCTTTTGCAAAGAAAGGAGTTGGAGTTTAGCTGTTCTGGCTGAAGCTAGGAGAGTTTAGAAAGCTTCGGAAAGCTCTATCTCTCTCGGAAAACTTCAAGGCTTCATTATAGAGGATTTTAATAAAGTGATATTGTGCATCATAAAATATCCTGCTTAAACATGGGAAATGTATATTAAGATTAAACTAAAGCCCTATCAATGCCAGCAACTGACATGTTGGAGAATTATGTCAGTGATCTTTGTACTATGCAAGTGGGTTCTTCACAATGCTGATAGATGTTGTGCTGACAGAAAACAACAGCAGCAATTATACACGCACACAGTGTTTAACCCACTATAACACGGTCATCATGTTTCTGTATGTACCAACACATTTGTCTTCTGTATCACATTTGTGATGAAAGTGTGCCAATGGGATGTTTATATATTATGTGCATTTTTATGTTTCAGGAGAATGTTTTAAAGTTCAGCTTTTCTCAACAGGTTTCAGTATGTCAGGAAGGAATACAGTTCAAATGTTGCGAGAGCAGAATAATTACTCATTTCAACCTTGCAAGTGGTTATGTTAAGTAGAGTTAATAGACTTGTGTTTACTTAAGTTCCCCTGGGATTGCAGATTAGAGTGGTTAACAGGGTCATGTGATATTGTGGTTAATGTGCAGTCCTGGATCTGTAGCAGAAAATGAAACAAGCTTTTGCGGAAAGCAGTTGGAGTTTGGCTGTTTTGGTTGATGTCAAGAGAGTTTTGAAGGCTTCTGAAAGCTCTATATCTCTCTGAAAACTCCAAGGCGGTCTACACTCATTATAGCAAGCATATTTGTGATTGCTAACTATATTTAAAGTGGGTTTTAAGTCTGTAAGAAGAATGGTGCTCATTTGGAACTGAACTTAAAAATCAGAGTTGTTTCTTTTCATCTTTAAAGATTGTTCAACTGTTAAGAGTTAAGCTGCTTCATTTTGTTAGAGTTATACACAAAGTGTGTTATGAATAACACTTGTTTTGATAAAGGATCCCAAATCTGTCAGTGGAATTACTCCTGGAGCAAAGTATCCTTTCCTCATATTCATGTCAAAATATAAAATATGTTAGGGTCTAGTCTGGCTCCATAACATACCTTCAGGCTCTGGTCCGGGACCCTAACATATTTCTGTGGAAAATTCATGCAAGTTTTAGATGCTAGAATTGCAAATTAGAACTAAATTCAAGGTATTGGTGAAACGTCTGTTCACATTATCTTCCAACAAGCCAGACATATATTACAATAATAAAACTTAAAATATGTCACCCTACATTCCCTTTCCAAACCCTCCCTTCCTATTCATCCCACCAATTCCTGATTTCATTCCACACTTCTTGTTTCCTACTATAATCTGCAGGCTTTTAAAACCTCCAAGCGCAGCACTTATTAATTACTATTTCTTGATTCATCTCATCTTCTTTCATGATCTTTTAATCTTTAGTGAAATCCTGCATTGTAGGACTTGATGTTATGCGCAACTTTCTCAATTACAAAAATATGAGTTTAACTGGAAATTGCTATTTTATTGAAAAGGGCTGTACACATTTGGTTCATATTTTTTAATTGTTAATTCTGTCATTGCTAAGAACTTGTTTCTAATCTGATATTCAGGGAGTAACATGGAGTAGGCCAATGCTCACCTCTAGTTCCTGAGAGTTCTGGATGAGATGGATTGGGATTTGCATTCAAACTCTGAGGTAAGAATAATTTAAATGTCACTGCAGTAAATGCACGGCCCTTTCAATGTGCAGTTGATGTACACAGTGACACATTAATACTGTTTAGCAGTATATATTGACTGATTCCTTTTCACAAATGTCAGTAAAACAGATTTAGTTTTAAGGGATTTGTAATTTTATTGTTAAATATGAGAAATTAGGTACAGATTTTAGTGGATTTACTTTAGTGTCGCTGTGTAAGGAAGGATCAACCCATAGTTAGATTCAGGTTAGACAAAGGTATGTGTATGTATCATGGTTTGGAGAGTTAAACTCTGCCTCTTTTGTGTTTAAAGAAATAATGACATGGGAACTAAATGAAAGCCTGGAGAAGTAAATAGTCATTGCTTAGGAACCTTTAAGGCATTTTGAGTTTAGTTGTAGCTGATTTTGTAGCAGTTGGATTTAGAAGGCCTAGAAGATAGAGAAAACATCTCTCTCAGCCTTGCTAGAAAGAAAACCATACTATGGAATATTTTTTAAGAGAGATGCTGAAAACTTAAAGAACAGCTACTTAACGAAATTCAAGAAATGAGGAAAAGCTTTCAAGAAGTATGAGGATGAAGGAACAAAGGGAACAAGTACTAGAACAGAGAACTGTTCAGAAAAGACAGACAGAACTGCAAAGAGGGCTGAGATGCCAGAAAGATATCTAAAGTGATTTTCAGGTTTGTGAGATTTTGCAAAAGCCTATGGAACATGAGTTGAAATAATTGTGAAAATCGGTGGCTGGCTCGCAGTATTTGCATAAAAGCATTGAAGGCAAAGGAAACTGCAATGGAGAGGTGGAAAACCTGGTGCTGGATTTCTTGTTGAAAGTGGAGTGGATGCTTTGCTTGAAGGGATAGCTGGAAAACCTGGAGTGGATTATTAATGCAAAAAGCTGATGGCAAGCATTCTTTGAAAGAAGATTTTAAAGTCTGTCTTTTTGGGAGTGGAGTTTAGAAACTCTCATGTGACAATCATCTGAAGGGATTGTAGAGAAATCCATGCAAGATCAGTTGAGTGGCATTGGCCATTTGGTTCAGAGTAGACTACTATTTTTAAAAACTGTATACATTTGTGAAGTTAAGGGTGGGGGGGGGGGGGTAAAGGGGTATTGTATTGTAATTAAACTTTTCATGTTTAATAAATGTTTGTCTCCTGTTGTTGAAAATAATTAGTAGTCCCGTGGCTCTGTTTCTCCATATGTTCTAAACATAAAGGTCCACTTACGATCTTTTGAGCTAGAAAATCATTCTGGAATTTTCCCATCCACTAGGATTGTAACACTAACACATGAACAATACATTGCAGATACTGTAAATTGAAACAAAAACAGAAAATGCTAGAAATACTCCATGGGTCTGGTTGGATCTGTGGAAAGAGAAATAAAGTTAACATTTCAGATTAAAGACCTTTCACCTAAAATAATTGGTTATTCATATCAATGTTGTTTGTTGCACCTTGCCCTGTATTCCTACATGATGTGATTATACAGTAAAAGTTATTCCTTGTCTTTGAGGTACTTTGAAACAACTTTGAATGCAAAAGACACCATTTAACTGCAAGCCCATTCACTCAGCAGCAATAGCTTCAGAGCACAAGTCAATCAGTTTGATTGGACAATAAACAATGCAGCTTTTGCCTCACGCATGTCTCTGGATGCTTCCCACTCACTGGGTCCAACAGTCAAAGGTGATTCATGACTTTGAAAACAAACTGCGCACATACAAACTTTTATGGCCTCAATATTGCCTTATAAAGTTTGCAACTTTAACCAAAGTGTAAATGTGCCATTTGTGTGCAGGATTAAAGTTTGTACCCAGTTGCTAACCACAGAATATGCTCTAGCAGAAAGCCACCTGCGCATTTGTCATTTCAGGAAATCAATTGTGTTTAGCTGGATGCACATCTTTGAAGTACAATAGCGGTTTTTCTTTAATATCTGAAATTCCGCTACATTTTATATCCACATAATACAATGTGTATTAATTTGTGCATGATTTAGTACCAAATATTTTAATATAAAGCAAGAATGAACTGTTATCACTTATAATCAGGATTGTTCAGATACGGGGCTTGATTTTAACTGTGAGTAGGTTTCAGGCAGATGCTGGTATTGTGGGTGGTGGCAGGATGTGGGAAAAGTAGAACAATTGTACATTGTGTTAAGAGCACAGCTGATGTTAAAGGCTAAGGTATTTCCAAAACTCAGAAGGGAAATTTGTATAATGTGAGGAAAGATGTGAAGACCAGTGAAGGAGGTCCCAGACTCTTTTGTGATGATTTAAACCACAATAAGGGTTTATTAAACAGTAAAACACACAAGAAAGCCACTTAAAATTCAGTTACCTACAGTAATGGCTAGATACAAGAGATCTTTAAATTTACCCCGTTCTAAACCTGTTCTTTTTCTAATCTCAGAGCTAAACTCCCAAACATCCCATAGGTTTTTAAATTTAAGCTAAATCTAGCAATAGTTACCACACTGAGCACCTATCTCTTTTGGGATTGCTTCTAATTTCTCAAATCAGGCTTCCTTCAGGCATAACTTGTACAGAGTGAGCACAGCTTCCTGCCGTGTGGATGTGATCTCAAAACTAGCTCCCGACAAAGAGCGTTTTTGCCTCTAATATACTTTATTTTCAATCTTCCCTTATTTGAATTAATTTTCTCAGAGATTGCCCATGTTTACCTTTATTGCCAAAGAGAAAATGCTGGAAAATCTCAGCAGATCTGGCAGCATCTGTAAGGAGAGAAAAGAGCTGACATTTTGAGTCCAAATGACCTTTGTCAAAATTCTTTCGGGTCCAGATGACCAGCTTTGACAAAGGGTCGTCGGGACTCGAAACATCAGCTCTTTTCTCTCCTTAGAGATGCTGCCAGACCTGCTGAGATTTTCCAGCATTTTCTCTTTTGGTTTCAGATTCCAGCATCTGCAGTAATTTGCTTTTACTTTTATTACCTGAGCCCACCTTTCAGAATGTAAATGTGAAATTTACCCCCATCTCACATTATTACCAAGCTCTCCCTAGGTAAACACTTGCTCTGTTTATGCTAATCAACATATCCAAGCCTGAGTTCTCACAACTCAGATAATTTGTCTCTTTTCCATCTTTAAAAGCCTGTTTTCCTTTCAAACACAGTAAGAAGTCTCACAACACCAGGTTAAAGTCCAACAGGTTTATTTGGTAGCAAATACCATAAGCTTTCGGAGCTTTCCACATCATTCCTTTCAAACACACAGCCCCCAGAACACATTCCCAATTATTGAACTTCTTACTTTTCCGTTGTATTACAATGCCCTAACAATAGTGAGGATTGTAGGAACAGGAGGAGGTTGTTTAATTCCTCAACTCTGTTCTGTCATTCTATGAGATCATTGCTGACCTGTAGCCTAACTCCATATAATCCCTTTGTCCCATATTCCTTAATGCCCTCTGTTTATAAACACCTAGCAATCTCAGATTCAAATTAACTAATGATCCAGCATTGAATGCAATTTTCAGGAGAGATTCTCAAACCTCTACTACATTTTGTATGAAATTCCAGAATGGATAAACCCTATTAACTCAACCTCCCCTCTCATCCCAAAAGGACGCATAGTACTCCTGGTATACCCTCAGCAAACTCTGTATAATAGTGGCAGGCTTCGCTCGCTCTTGTAATCCAACATTACTACATCAACAACTGTATTCATATAACATCCTAAATTGGAAAAACAATCCAAGGTGGCAGCATGGTGACTTAGCACAGCGCCAGGTTCAATTCCTGGCTGGGTCAATGTCTGTGGAGTCTGCACATTCTCCCTATACTGTATGGGTTTCCTCTGGGTGCTCCGGTTTCCTCCCATAGTCCAAAAGATGCGTTGGTTATGTCGATTGGCCATGCTAAATTCTCCCTCAGTGTACCCGAACAGGTGCTGGTGTGCGGCGACTAGGGGATTTTCACAGTAACCTCATTGCAGTGTTAATGTAAGCCTACTTGTGGCACTAATAAAATAAACTTTAAAATTGAAGGTGCTTCGCATGGGCTAAGTTAAAGAGAATACACTGACTCGGACATTCACATTTCCGGTGTAATAACTCCATTCTGCTGTATTTGACTTCAGCGAAAACTGGATTTGATTTGGCACAGTATCTCTGATAAATAAGCTGAAATAAGTTAAAATAACCCAAAGCAAATCAAATCCATTTCCATTTGAGCTCCGTCCAGGCCACTGCACTGCATTCCAAACGCTGAAACATTGTCAGCATCCTCGCTATCTCCAACTCCCAGTAATTTCTCCCAGCATTATCCAGTCTCTCACTGTCTCCATCCCCCAGCCCAATCCATTCTCAATCCTGGTTTGAAATTCCCCCTGTTAAAACCTGCCACTTTCTCCAGCTCTCTCTCTGAAGGGCTGTTGGAGCTGATGAGAATATTTGGACCTTCACAGATAATACTTAAAATAAAAAACCAATTAAGATGACAATTAAAGATTTGTTGGATTGAAAAAGGGGCAGTCGCCAGTGTTATTTTGTTGGGACATCAAAGGGATTAAAGGGAGAGGAGTTTGTGAGTCTGACACAGGATTCTAACGCTACATCCTGCCGTGAGCACCGCCCTGTATAAAGGAGCTCTCCCTGTGTTAACCCAGTTTGTGTGAAGATGCAATCCGAACCATTCACTGTCTTCATCTTTCTGTCATTGGCAGGTGAGTATTTCAGTAGTTTAGCAGTGAGGGTTCCAATTGTACAATACACTTTATTTGAGAAGTTACGCTTCCATTGACTAAGGAAATGCTTCTGTTTATAATCAAACGTTTCATAATTCTCGGAATTTCCGTGATTAATCTGAATGTTTTCCTTATTTAGGCGCCGCTCCCGACAATATTGTCACCCAATCTCCTCCTGCGACAATGTTTGTGGGGCAGGTTGTGGAAATAAGCTGCACCCAGACCAGCAACTGGGATTACATGTACTGGTACAAGCAGATTCCGGGAGGAAGCCTGAACTTCATCCTGTATGTTCAGCAAGCATTTGAAAGCCAGAACCCGTTTACCTCGGAAATTCCAGCGAGATTCAATGTTTCTCGGGCAGAGATTCGCAACTGCAGCCTAGTAATCAACTCACTCCGGCTGAGTGACAGTGGGCTGTATTTCTGCGCTGCTAGTTTCACACAGCGAGGCAAACAGGAGTGAGTTCATACAAAAACATCACTCACAACTGAACCCTGCCTCAACACAGACTTGCTTCCCGCTGAGTCTAAAACCAGAGGACACAATCTCAGAGTAAGACTGAGCTGAGGAGGAATTTCTTTACTCAAGAGGGTGGTGAATCTTTGGAATTCTCTACTCCAGAGGACTGTGGAAGTTAAATCATTGAACATGTTCAAGTCAGACATGATAGATTTCTGAAAACTAATGACACCAAGGGATTGTGGGGAAAATAGTGTGAGACCTAGGTGACCAGCCAGGGTAGTGGGTGCCTGGAATTCACTGCCCGAGTTGATGGTGGAGGCAGAGATTCTAAACTCTTTAACAAGTACCTGGATCTGCACCTTAAGTGCTGTAAGCTACAGGGCTATGGGTCCGGTGCAGGAAGATGGGATTAGAAAGGGCACCTTGGTGTCATTGGTCTGGCATGGACACAATAGGCTGAATGGTCTCCTTCTGTGCTGTAGCTTTTCTATTCTGTTTGAAGGTGAAACCGGATCAATGGGCTGAATGGCCTACTCTTGGCCCAAGTTCCTATGTTCTTCAGTCGATGGTGTAATTTTGCAGACATTTCAAGGTTATAATCTTGAATCTTATAAAGTTTTTTCGGAATTGCTATATGTAATTTTGTGGAAAGTGGTTAGACATCAGCAATCCTAGTTCTAAGGTTGGGTCATTGAATTCATTCAGGCTTGAGTTTGAGAGATGTTTAATTGATCAGGGTTGGGGGGTATTGAAGGGTTATGGTGGGCAGACAGGAAAGTGGAGTTGGCAGTACAATCAGATCAGCCATGACCTTGCCAATGCTGGAGCAGGCTTGAAGGTTGGAATGGCCTTCTCCTTCTCCTAATGTTATGGACCAGATCAGAAAGTCCAAGGTATATTATGTAGTTAGCCTAGACACTAATCATTTTTGATTTTGGCATTAGTGTGAGAACAAAGTGTTCCACTCCAGGTGTGATTCTATTCACCCACTAGGAAGCTTTTATGAAAACAAAATTTATTTACCAACACAGTTCAAATGTACCAAAAAGAATTAGCATAATCTTTACCAATTGAAATACTTAAACAGAACAAGGTATAATTCTTAACTGCTAGTTAGTTCTATTAGTTTCAATTTAAGCAATATCCCCATAGACATAAACTCCTCTTAAGAATCAGTTAATAAGACACACAGGATTACATGAACTTTCAGTCCTCCAGCCATTTTACCCCTCTAGACAGAGGTACAGCGAGACACCCATCTTCTGATTCGCAGACAGCAGCCTCCAGAGGAAGAGGAAAACCTATCTTCACAAAGCAGAACTCCAGGGAGGGAGAAGGAGAAAACAGCTCCTGCATTTTGCAGACCTTTGGAGATATATCTATCTTCCAGCAGGTCCCAGACTTCAATATCCAGAAAGAGAGAGAGAGAACAAGAGCTACTGCTCTTTTCAAATTCAAATTGCAACTGCTTGCTTTTTTACTCTCTGTAAGCCTATCCACACACATGATTCTCTTGTCAATCAACCTAATCAAACCCTACTCTGAAAACCCAAGAGGATAACCCTAACATAACAGATTAAAACAAACACTCTAATAATTAGGAAGAATTAACCTACTGCAGTATCAACAGGTGGCCTGTCAGTTGTGCACAATTCAATATCATTAAACAGAGTTGAAATAAAAACACAATCTTCACCAGAAACATGATACAAAATACATTTCTTAAAGGCACAGTATTATCACATTAACTCATGAATATCTATATCCTATATTCTGAAGTAAGGAACAAAAATGGAAAATTCTGCAAACACTCAGCAGGCCAATCAGCATCTGAGGAGGAATCCGAGAAATGTTTTTTTTAGCAACACTGTTCCGAAAGCTAGTGGCTTTTGCTACCAAATAAACCTGTTGGACTTTAACCTGGTGTTGTTAGACTTCTTACTGTATTCAGAATGAAATGCAGAATAAAAACAAGACGACAAATACAGAAAGGACTATTGAAAGGGTGCATTAAGCTTTTGGGGACTTCAACAAATGAAGTTCTGTTATGACTTAATACATATACATACAGAGAATAAATGAGATTAATCATTTCCCTTCTAAAGTCAAAAATCCATTCTACGTCCACTTTCCCCTGGATCTTGATAACCACGAGAATTATCATTGACTGTGCTGCTTTGATAACATTTACCATAAAACACCAAACTGCAGAACTCCTTATCTGCCAAGATCAACCTTCCACCTCTTGTAACCACTAGAGAACACAAAGTTGATATCTAACTCTAAACAAGATGTGTAAATATCATTGTTAACAAGGTTGTGTACAGTATCTGGGGATGGAAAATCCAAACCATGCATTTGGTAGAATAATTATTAGAAACTGGGAAAGGTCTAATTGGCTAATCAAATTCATTCATTTTTAATGAGTCTCATCCCACCTTTCACCGTGTTGCACAACCCTTTCCCTCTCCAGAAATACGTTCCCATTGCCTCTGAAATCCTTCCCAACTGTTTACTTCTGAAACTTGATTCCTGTTGTCTATTGCATTTTCTTTTCTGGATTATTTTCAAAATGAGAAGGCAGTCAGGCAGAACTTTCTCTGGGGTGCATCTGCATTTGCTGCTGCTGATGTAATAATCAATTTATCGAGATCAGCTTTGAGAATTTCCTTTACGATCTTCAAACATTCTGTGATGCGAAGCCGATACATCTTCTCCACAAAAGGGACAAGCATGACTTCCTTCCTCATAACAAAATCAAGGACAATATCCTCCCTACGATTAGGCAACTACAACTGCCAAGAAAGCATGTTTAAGTGTTTCGTAACAGGAAAGACCTCTATCAGGTCAGACCTCAGCTTCCTCTTCCAGAATGTTCAATCTTTTTAAATATTTATAACCTCTCAGTTCTAGCAGATATTTTTTTTAATGTTTCTGTGCCTCAAATGTATGCACTGTACTCAAACTGTGGTCTGACCAATGTTCTCTACAGGTTTGACATAACTTTCCAACTATTGGTAATATAAAAGCTAAATACTGTGGATGCTAGAAATCTGGAATAAAAACAAAAAACACTGAATATATTCATGAAGTCTGGTAGCATCTGGAGAGAGAGAAACATTTCAGGTTATAGCCTGTCATTGTAACTGATGTTCCCTGGCACTTAATTCTATTCTTCTAGAATAATGTAAAGTAAATGCATCCCGAATAATGGATTTCGTAATAATCTCTGGAAATGGTGCAAATTCCATAGATTAATCAGATTTTTAAAATCGCCTTGGAAATCTTCCATGCAAATTACATATCAAGTGAGTTTGAGCAGCCTCGCTACAGCACAGAATTCCTGCCATTTCTTATGTCTTCCCATTGGATTTCTTTATTAATCTCACCCTTTGATTTTCGTATCTTAGTCTCAGCACACATCTATTTATATTCTTATTCTGTGTGTCACAATAATTATATTTCATTTATAATATAGCACTGAGTACTGATGGTCAATGTGGAATGCCACAGGAGATAAACTAACATTTTCAAGAATAAGATTTGCAAAAAGTAGTTCTCAAAGTTTTTTTTAAGGTAAGAAAATACAAGTGGAATAATGAATAAAATTTTGGAATTAGAGATATGTACAAAATTATCACTCTTTAGAAATGTGGCTGCATGCATAAGATGGACAGGAAATGGGGTTAAGAGATGGGACAACAATATATCCAAAGGAATGATATTGTGAGTGATGGGGAAATCAATATGAGCTGACATTACTGTGTATTTTATTCTTTCATGGGATTGTCACTGGCTGGGTCAACATTGTTATCCACCCCTTATTGCCCTTCAGATGGTGGTGCTGTTAAGGCCACTCAAATCCTGCTAGCTGTTTCAATTGGTTCTGCAGTCAGCTCCCAACATTCCTGTTTTGTTACAATGCCATGATGTGGAGATGCCAGCGTTAACCAGGTGTTGTTAAAACTCTTACTGTTGTTACAATGCCCACAGACACTGGTAACTTTTTTTAAGAATTGAATCTCCCAGCAGCCGCCAGAAATTACTGAATTACACACCTTAAGACTTTTACAAACTAAAGTCAACATAATCTAACGTTCTTAACAGACAAGGAATGCACCAAAATACAGAATTGGTATTTCCATATTAACTAATTAACACAATTGAAAAACCTCTTACAACTCCTTTTACTGTGCACTGCCCTCTGGCAGCTGTGTAATACCAGATCAAGTTGCAAGTTACTCTCAGCTTTGCGGTAAGATCACTTCTTTCTCCAAGTTAGTACCAGGTTGCAGCATCCTTGGAAAATTGCTCAACTCAGTGTGAGAATTCCGAAACCAACTTTCACCAATAGGACCCACCTCAGTGACTCCTTAAACGTCCAAATGTCTGTCCCCTTTGTCTCGAACAGAAAAGCAACGTTTACAAACATTCTGCTGGTTGTTAACAGGGCAGCGGTTCACTGCAGTCTCTGCTTGGTTCCTCTCTCCAGATTCCATTCTTTATTCCAGTTCTGTTCTCTGTGTGGGGAAACTCTCACTCGCTTCTCAATAGGTATCCCGTCGGGTTCCTTTCCCAATAACAAGGGACCAATTCTCCGACAGAGGTTTGGTATACCTGTCACCCCACCCTCTCCAGACAGTCTGTTTCACAGAATCTTGATGTGGAGATGCCGGCGTTGGACTGGGGTAAATACAGTAAGAGTTTTAACAACACCAGGTTAAAGTCCTGCAGGAGGCAAGCTGTGGGGGCATTTGCTACCAAATAAACCTGTTGGACTTTAACCTGGTGTTGTTAAAACTCTTACTGTGTTCACAGAATCTTCACAGGGCAGGAGGGGGCCATTCGGCCCGTCCACCTGTACTAATTACATTAATTGAGACATTTTTAAAACATATAAAATCCAAAGTTCGTCGCAGTTTAAACTCGGCAGCCATTCTCTAAACGGAATGAACAGATGCTGAGAGATGCAGACAGAAGCATGGCCACCATTCTTTGGATTCAGTTTCAGAGGAAGCGGTTGGGGGGAGAGTGGCTGAATTCTCAGCGCCAATTACCCCCTCCCAGGGCCATTCCTCTTCACCAATGAGAAACAAAGCTGCCGCAAGATTATGTCTCTCCAGGCAGTGTGGGTGGGGACAAGATCCTCCCCTGAACATCCACCCGCCCCGCATTCACCGATTTACAAAGAAACCCACCTGAGGAGTTCAGACACTGAAATAAAGCGTCGCCCAGTGTCCTCAGCCTGAACTGCAAACAGCCTGTGAACAAACTCTGGATTAACTGTGACATTTCTGCTCATTCCCATTGGGACCTCCCCAAATCTCTGCTTTAATGTTGTTAACAGCTGTAACATAGCCAGGCTTTACAACATCTCCCCTGGGTATCCAACGTACACTAGACATTTGGGACATTTCAGCGGCATGTGTCCGTGTGTCCCCCACCAATACAAACATAGAAACTCGAAGCAGGAGGAGGCAATTCAGCCCTTCGAGCCTGCTCCGCCATTCATTTTGATCATGGCTGATCATCCAATTCAAAGCCTGACACCATATAACTTTGATTTCTTTAGCCCCTAGAGCTATATCTAATTTCTCCGAGAAATCAGACAATGTTTTGGCCTCAACTCCTTTCTGTGGTAATGAATTCCACACATTCACCACCCACTGGGTGAAGAAATTTCTTCTCACCTCTGTTCTAAAAAGTTTACCCCTTATCCTCAAAACTATGACTCATAGTTTGGACTTCCCTACAATTGGGAACATTCTTTCTGAATCTACCCTGTCTAACCCTGTTAGAATTTTATAAGTTTCTATGGGATCCCCTCTCACTCTTCTAAACTCCGGTGAATATAATCCTAACCAACTTAGTCTCTCCTCATATGACAGACCTGCCATCCCAGGAATCAGCCTGGTAAACCTTCATTGTATGCCCTCTGTAGCAAGGACATCCTCCCTCAGATAAGGACACCAAAACTGCACACATTACTCCAGGTATAGTCCAACCAATGCCCTATACAATTGCAGCAAAACATCCCTATCCCTATACTCAAATCTTCTCGCTATGATGGCCAACATACTATTTGCCTTCTTTACTGCCTGCTGTACCTGCATTCTTACTTTCAGCGACTGATGCATGAGGACACCAAGGTCTCGCTGAGTAACCACCTCTCTCAATTTACACCCATTCAAGTAATAATCTGTCTTCCTATTATTGCCACAAAATCTTTACCCTGCCTCTCCCTCAGTATATACTGATTACAGTTCTTCCAGACACAACATGAAATGCTGCTTTCTATCTCTGGGAGTAATTAGTTGCTTATCCATTGAGACAGTGTGAGACATGGGTCTGAGTGAAATTAATTCTCTGCTGCTGGTCATCAGACAGATGCCAAATTTAAAAGCTCTAAGCCAACACACTAACATTCCCATCCAATAAAACTGTGATTTTAAGACCATAAAATACAGGAGCAGAATTAGGCCATTCAGCCCATTAAGTTTATCAAAGATAAATGTTTAGGTCTTGCACTAATCACAATCATTTTGATTAACTTTAACAGTTAAATTTACTGGGAGTTTAAGTAATATTTACTTGTTGAGTGCACTGTACACTCAGTGAATATTTTAATTATTTTTCAGTCTGTCCATGTACAGCAGAAATAGTGAATGTCAAAGGTTAGAGATGAATGGAGAGAAGAGCATAGTGATGTGGGAAATGAAGGTCAGGGAGTGGCAAGAAGGGAGAGAGAAAATACTGAAGAGTGAACACAAAATCATGACTATTTGGTGCAAAGGTAGCAAAAAGATTAAACTGAAGGCTTTGTATCTAAATGTGCATTGCTTTCATAACCAAGTGATCCATTGACAGTGCACATTGAGGTAAATATGATCTGATAGCTATTACAGAGACATGGCAACAGAATGACAAGGATTGGCTCCTGAATTTTGAGGGCTATATTAGATTCCAGAATAGGAAACTCAGTAAAAGGTGCAGGGGTGGCATTGTTAATCAGCAATGGCAATGGTGCAATAGTTAGTGATAACCATGGTTCAGGAGATCAGGATGTGTTATCAGTTTGGGTGGATATGAGGAAAAGTACGTGAAATAAGTCACAAATGGGAGTGGTTTACAGGCTCCCCAACAGTAACCACAATTTAGGACAAAGTACACAAGAAGAAATATTGGGCGTTTGTGATACAGGGATGGCAATAACAATGAGTGACTTAATCTACATATAAACTGGAAGAATCAGATTGGATAAGGAGTTCTCAGAACGCTTTTGAGGTAGCTTCCTAGAACAGCACATTCTGGAAACAACCAGGGTACAGGTTATATTAGAATTAATATTGTGTAATGTGACAAAATTAATTCATGACCTCAGAGTAGGCATTCTTATGTAGCAGCAGCCACAATATAAGTGGGCCTAAGACTAGTATTTTAAACTTAAGTAAGCACAACTATGTGGGCATAAAACTGAGCTGTCGTGAACTGGGATGCTAAGCTAGGGGATGGATCTATAGAGAAGCAATGTCAGACATTTAAGGGGATATTTCATAATACTCAGAATAAGTATATTCCTACCATAAAGAAAAATTCTACAAGGAGTCACCATCCTTGGTTAATTAAAGTTAAGGTAAGCATCAAACTGGAGGGAAAAAATATATAATTGTGCAAAAATGAGTAGCAGGTCGAATGCTTGGTTAGAGTTAAAACAAAACAGAGAATGTCTAAAAGGTTAATCAGGAGAAATAAACTAGGATATGAGAGAAAGGTAGCTGGGAATATAAAAACAGATAGCAAGAGTTTCTACAGATATTTAAATAGAGAAACAACAAGTAAAGAGAATCCCTACAGTGCAAGAATGACAATGGGGAGTTAATAGTAGATAAGGAAATGACAGATAAAAAGAACGATTATTTTGCTTGTTTTCACTATAGAGGATACAAGAAATATTCCAGTATTGGTGTAAATTGGAAGATGTGGCTGAGACTGGAACTTGGTGAAATCACTAGGGAAGTGGTACTGAGCAAACTGATGGATTCCAGCCGTGGGAAACTTTTTCCTCGTGACTGTGTGGGTTTCCTCCGGGTGCTCCAGTTTCCTCCCACAGTCCAAAGATGTGCAGGCGAGGTGGATTGGCCGTGGTAAAATGCCCCATAGTGTCCAAAGATATGTAGGTTAGGGGGATTAGTGGGGTAAAATATGTAGGGTTAGAGGGATAGGATCTGGGTGGGGTACTTTTCAGAGTGTTGGTGCAGACTTCATGGGCCAAATGGCCTCTTTCTGCATTAGAAGGATTCTATGAATAGACCCTTGGTTCCCTTCACATTCCAGTATGCAAGGCTGGGCTTGTTTCCACTGGAGTTTAGGAGGGGTGACTTGATTTAAATATTTATGATACTGAATGATCTCGACAAGGTGGACACAGAAGTGATGTTCCCTCTTGTAGGTAATTCCAGAACTAGGAGACACTATTTTAAAATTAGGGGATGCCGTTATAGGACAGAGATGATGAGATTGTTTTCCTCTCAGAGTTGTTTGACATTGGAACTCTGTCTCAGAAGGCGATAGAAATGGTGACACTAAATATTTTAAAAGCGGAGGTAGATAGATTCTTGTTAGACAAGCAAATAAAAGGTTATCAGAGGGTGGGAAATTTAGAACTCAACACAGATGAGCACCCCATTCTCTCTTCCACCTTCTTCTGTCGGGAAAAAGATGCAAAAGTCTGAGGTTACGTACCAACTGACTCAAGAACAGCTTCTTCCCTGCTGCCATCAGACTTTTGAATGGACCTACCATATATTAAGCTGCTCTCTCTCTACACCCTAGCTATGACTGTAACATTACATTCTGCACTCTCTCCTTCCCTTCCGAGTACGGTATGTTTTGTCTGTATAGTATTGGATGGTCTAATCCTACTTCTGGTGCTCTCATGTTCTTCCTATAACAGTAGCGGAATTCAGGTTCACAATATACAGGGAAAGCTAGTTTCCACTTTAACCCAGAATTTTCTCAAGTGTTTAAATATGCTGATTTGTCAAGTTGCTAATGGGAGGAAAGGTATTGGAATAATTTTGGCATTCTCAATGTAATAAAAGGAAATTATATTTTTCCAAGTTCAAATTCAGAAAAGGTCTTGATTGAAACAGATGGATAAAAGTGAATTAATCTGAGTGGTTGGAAGTCGCAGCAATATCATGTTCCTCTAAGTTACATTTAAACATCACTGAGGCTGGATATTATTGAGTAAAACAGCAACATGCACAATGAAGATTTTAAGTAAAAGGTAAATAAGAATGAAATGCAACAGTGAGTTAAAGGTAAATTAAATTTTAAGAGGATGATCAAAGAGTTAAGTTTCACAATGAGCGTCATATGCTTTTCATAGAATCCCTACAGTGCAGAAGAGGCCATTTGGCCCATCAAGTCTGCACCAACTCTCTGACAGAGTATTTTACCCAGGCCCTACCCCTGTAATCCCACACATTTACCATGGCCAATCTACCTAACCAGCATGTCTTTCGGACTGTGGGAGGAAACTGGAGCACCCGGAGGAAACCCACGCAGACATGGGGAGAACGTGCAAACTCCACACAGTCAACCAAGGCCAGAATTGAACCTGGGTCCCTGGAACTGAGGCAACCTCTTCACCCCAGTAAACAGGTCACCAAACAAACAGTCACAGCTTTCAATCTGCTGACAAGCCGGGTAGCTGGCTCGAGCTGCTAGTCACATGGTTCCCACAACCCAAATCAAGAGGCTGAGCACTCTTTATAAAGAGTGGATCACTACACTGCACTTTACGTAATATGGAATCAATAGGTAAACTTTGCCATAACCTTAGGTCTGAAGAAAAAGATATTTTCATGCTAGTTATTGTATCAGCACGTCCCCTATATCCCATTCACCTCAAATGCATGTGCATCAAAAACCCACCTATTTCAACAAAGGCAATCCCAGTCCCAATCGCCTGGCACTTGGTATCAAATACCTACCATTTGTCAGCACCAAAATAAAATTTGGCATCAATGTTTTTAAATGCCTAATAAGAACAAAGAACAAAGAACAGTACAGCACAGGAAACAGGCCCTTCGGCCCTCCAAGCCTGTGCCGCTCCTTGGTCCAACTAGACCAATCGTTTGTATCCCTCCATTCCCAGGCTGCTCATGTGACTATCCAGGTAAGTCTTAAAGGTCATATTGTGTGAAAGGCATTCGGAGCTGACACTGTACAGCAGTTGTTGGATGTTAACAATAGTCACTAGTTAGCTGATGAAGATATTTCCAGCTCTTTATGTAAAGTAATGAGGTTTCTTCACGTTTATACCATATTCAGTGAGAGCAGGAATTAAATCCTCCATGGTGAGGGTGTACTTTTTGTCCTAAAAACAACAGAATGCATTTAATACTATTAAAGGCTTAAAAAAAAAAAAATTTACATTAGTAGGTCACAACAGAAGACGGTTAGACCAATTGTGTCCCCCACTTGATCCCAATCAGGAAGCAGATCAGCAGCTCAGAGGAAGTGAAACTGAAATCCTGTTTAATTCAACAAACTACCAAAAATGAGAATTTCCCCACCCGCAAGATGTCATAGCTTTTAGATCAATAATTCTGGCAAAACACAAAATTAGGTAAATTTATTGTAAGAATTGGACATTTATAGAATGGAGGAATCTTTCTTAATTCAAGACTGCAAATCAAAGTAAATTTGCAGTTGTGACTAAACATTTTTAAATGTAATAAGCCCTTACTCCTAAAAGGAGCAAAACCACTCACTCACTGAACTCATATAAAGGTTCCCGAAAGCTGTCAGAAATGCTATGGTAAAACAGATAGAGAATCCAAGGCAGTTAAAAGACAAATCTAATGGTTACCTGAACTTATAGAAAATGATAGAAATTAAACTTCTAAGCTTTAAAAAAGTGAGACCAATTTAAACAAAGATTAGATCAACTAATTTCATTTAAAAGATCCCAATTTTAAAGAAATGGTAATTATTTGGTGGACCTTGTTTTAGAGAATCAGATATAACCGAGTAGAACAAGTTTAAATCCATACACCTGTTCTGATCAATAATCTGAAGCTGCAGTTTCAAATTAAATAATAAACTTTAAGCAAGAACTTCAAATGATCTTATTCTCTCATGGGCCTAACTTTTTTTCCTTCCAGGTTAGTTTAAATGAGCTGGAATATCTGATGTTAAAGAAAAGCAGAAGCTGGCTTGGAATTTTTTCCAAATACAAGGGAAGGTTGGCTAATTTCTCCTCAAAGAAAATAAGTTCACTACACTTTTGTTTTTAAAACAAGAACAGATTTACAATTTGAAATGCACCATATGAAAAGCATGCAACTCCACTTGAAAATAATGTGGCTATCCTCTTACTGGCTGCTAACCCTAGCTTGCTACATTTGAAAAACTATTATACAGAACATTTCCTAAAGGTGATAATTTTCCAGCTTAAGTTCTAACTGATCCTGAACAGGTTTACAGAAATGAGACAATATCTTCAAAACCCATTGTATACAGATCAAAAATTTTTTTCAAACCTATCATCACAAGTAATAATTCAAAAGGAAATGCGAGAATCAGTGAATAATGAAGCCCTCCAAACGATGATCAAATGTTGGATGCAGATTCGGAACCACTTTCGAGCTCGTCAAATCGGAAAACTCAACTTGTGGCATATTTCTTTTCCACCATCATATTGTGTGAAAGGCATTCGGAGCTGACACTGTACAGCAGTTGTTGGATGTTAACAATAGTCACTAGTTAGCTGATGAAGATATTTCCAGCTCTTTATGTAAAGTAATGAGGTTTCTTCACGTTTATACCATATTCAGTGAGAGCAGGAATTAAATCCTCCATGGTGAGGGTGTACTTTTTGTCCTAAAAACAACAGAATGCATTTAAACAATGACATTGAAAGCAGAAAGTAACAGCTTAGAATACATATCTCCAAGTCCAAATTTCAACCATCTACAAATAAAAAATACTTGGATGTTTTTTCTTTCACTTGCTCCGTTAAGACCAGACAAAATAGAAACTAATTCTGGGAACCAAAAGATATCTTCAAGGGGATATTGAAAACATTTTGGAATGGACAAAAGTGGCAGTTAATGGAACTCAACAACTGCCATTGTGGAGTGGTTATATTATCAGTTCATGGTTAGTTAGCTCAGTTGGCTAGATATTTAGTGTGTGGTTCAGAATAACACCAATAGAGCAGGTTTGATACCTCAGCTGCAATGAGAAGACTTGGACCTGCCTCTTCACCAACCCCGAGAGTGGAAGGCAATGGCAAACCATTGCTGATAAAACCCACAAAGGGAACAGCTCAGGCTGAAGCATTAATAGACAATGAGTCAAGGACCTGCCTTCAGGCTGAGCACACTAGTGTGAAATGATTCATTTTGGTAGGAAGAACATAGACTATATAAAATAATGAGCAGAGTTCTGATGGGAGTGCAGGAGCAGAGTGCGTGCAAATATGCAGAAATCAATGAAGGTGACAGGACAGGTTGAAACTGTGGGTAAAGTACACATATCCTTCTTGAGTTTTTTGCCCAAAGGCAGGTCCTTGGTGATTATTTACTGAAGTGTAGCAAGCACCACAACTTTTACTATGGGTAGGGCAAGGCGGCCCAGTATCTACCTCAACTGGAATGGGAATCTAACCCAGTGCTGTTGGCATGAATCCAATCTGCATTCTAGCCCACCGAGCTAAAGGAAAACCTAGGCTTGATTTAGTGCAGCATAAAGTATGTTAAAGTTGCACAGAACACTGGTTCAGCCTATCTTGGGTCTGGGTGACATACTTGTGATCAATGACATCTGTCTGATTTCCCTCCTGTTTTAGGATGCTTTGTACCTGCTCATAGACATTATACTGGAGTCCCTTTCGCAGCCACAGAAGCACCTATCTGTGCACCTGACTATTGAATCTCCTGCCACTATTGCTTTGGCCACTGCTGTTGCTGTCCCCTGATGGATATTCCTCATCAGTATCCAAAACGACATACTTGTCAGATAAGGGGACAACCATAGAAGACCTCTGCACTGGCTGCCTACTCCATCTGGCGATCACCCATCTATCTTCCTGCACCGAAGGATGTGGGTGAGATCCTTAATGAATACTTTGCATTGGTATTCACAAAGGAGAGGGACATGTTGATTGATGGAGTTTCGGAGGGATATGTAAACCCTCTAGAGCAAGTCATTACGAGGGACAAAGTGTTAGGTGAATTAAAAGGCATTAAGGTAGACAAATCCCCAGAACCAGATGGCATCTATCCCAGATTACTGAGGGAGACAAGCGAGGAAATTGCTGGGCCTCTAACAGAAATCTTTGTTTCCTCGTTGGCCACTGGTGAGGTCAGTAAGAAGTCTTACAACACCAGGTTAAACACTGGTGAGGTCCCAGAGGATTGGAGGATAGCCAATGTTGTCCCTTTATTTAAGAAGGGTAGCAAGGATAACCTGGGTCATTATAGGCCAGTGAGCTTGATATCAGTGATAGTGAAATTGTTGGAGAAGATTCTTAGAGATAGGATCTATGCACATTTGGAACTGAATGGTCTTATTAGCGACAGACAACATGGTTTTGTATGAGGGAGGTCATGTCTCACTAATTTAATTGAGTTTTTTCAGGTGACAAAAATGATTGATGAGGGAAGGGCTGTGGATGTTGTCTACCTGGACTTTAGTAAAGCATTTGGCAAGGTCCCTCATGGCAGGTTGGTGCAAAAGGATAAATCACACGAGATCAAGGGTGAACTAGCTAGATGGATTCAGAACTGGCTTGGCCATAGAAGACAGAGGGTAGCGGTGGAAGGGTGTTTTTCTGAATGGAGGTCTGTAACTAGTGGTGTTCCACAGGGATCAGTGCTGGGACCTCATATATATATATAAAAAATATATTATATATAAAAATGACTTGGAACAAAAAACGTAGCTGGTTTGATTAGCAAGTTTGCGGATGATACTAAGACCGCTGGAGTTGCAGATAGTGATGCAGATTGTCAGGGAATACAGCAGGATATAGACAGGCTGGAAAATTGGACGGAGAAATGGCAGATGGAATTTAATCTGGACAAATGAGAGGTAGATTCAATTCAGGTGGGAGCTATAAAATAAATGGCAGAACCATCAGGAGCATAGACACACAGAGAGATCTGGGAGTACAGGTCCACAGGTCCATAAAAGTGGTAGCACAGGTGGAAAAGGTGGTGAAGAAAGCATATGGCATGCTTGCCTTCATCGGATGGGGCATCGAATATAAAGTTGGCAAATTATGTTACAGTTGTATAAAACATTGGTGAGGCCACATTTGGAATACTGTGTCCAATTCTGGTCACCACACTACCAGAAGGATGTGGAAGCTTTGGAGAGAGTACAGAAAAGGTTTAGCAGGATGTTGCCTGGTATGGAGGGTATTAGCTATGAGGAGAGATTGAATAAACTGGGGTTGTTCTCCCTGGAAAGACGGAGGCTGAGGGGCGACCTGAAAGAAGGTTATAAAAGTATGAGGGACATAGACAGAGTGAACAGTTGGAAGCTTTTCCCCAGGGCAGAAATGACAATTACAAGGGGCCACAAGTTCAAGGTAAGGGGGGAAAGGTTCAATATAGAAGTGCGGGGGGGAGCTTTTTTTTCCAGGCCCCCACCACCCTCACAGAGGGTGGTGGGGCCTGGAATGCATTGGCAAATGAGGTGGTTGAGGCAGTTGCGTGAGCGACATTTAAGACTAATCTGGATAGGCACGGGAAATAGAGGGATACAGGCTGTTGGTCCAGATAGGAAAACATGATTGGCATAGGCTTGGAGGGCCGAAGGGCCTGTTCCTGTGTTGTACTGTTCTTTGCTCTATTGGTGGTCGAGGGAAAGGACAAGGGAAAAGGGCAGGTCTGTGTCATTAGGATATCGGTCCTGTGAAAGATAAACACCAAAGTAAACTAGTTGGACCATGCACCATATTTCCATGTTTTTTTTTTCTTGAGACTAGCCCAAGTCATCATAATTTCAACCTAACATTAGAACTCCTGACATTTGCAAAGCCCATTCGTTGCAAAATTAGTTTGTGTTTATATTAAGTGCTGAAAACTTCTAACAAGAACAGAAATGTTTTACGAAAGTGAGCTTGTCTCGCCAAAAGAATAGCAGAGTAAACAGAATCCATAGAATCACAGAATCCCTACAGTGCAGAAGGAGGCCATTCAGCCCATCAAGTCTGCACCAACCATAATCTCACCCAGGCCCTATCCCCATGCATTTACACTCGCTCTTCCCCTTGACACTAAAGGCAATTTAGCATGGCCAATCCACCTAACTGCTCGTTTTTGGAGTGAGAGAGGAAACCGGAGCACCCGGAGGAAACCCACGCAGACACTGGGAGAACGTGCAAACCCCACACAGACAGTGACCCAAGCTGGAAATCGAACCCTGGCACTGTGAGGCGGCAGCGCTAACCACTGTGCTACCATGCTGCCAAACTGACAAATGCAAATTCAGACCCAATTATTTCTTTGAATTTTTCATGGAGTAGAAGCAGAATAATTTTCTAAACTAAATCGCGAGGTGACAGTTTTACAACTTTGCACAAAGTGCCCTTCATCAATGATTTTCAGAAGTAGAGATAAGAATTGTGCCTTCTATTCTTGGTTTGGCGACGAAAGTCTTTCTGCAGGTGCTTCACAATGAATGTAACAATGATGCTATGCTTCAAACAGTGAGAACCAACCTTGCTTTTGTTTCTGGAACTTCCTGATGCCGTTCCCTTCATTTTACAGTGCTGCAAGGCATCATTTGCAATATCTGAAATGAACTTTTGTGCAGCCAAAGATATTAAACGAATTCTGTATAAAAAACACAATACAGTCAAAAGCCCGATTTAACAGTAACTCAGTAGTTTGCATTGATCCAGTTCTATTTCACAGGAAGTAGATGTTAATTCTTCAAAGATTATAGAAGGTTTTCTCATTGAAATTACAGTTTGTCTAGTTCCATGAAATTAGTATGTTTCCATATTGCAGACTTTAAAAAAAAATAACTTTGTGGTGGATCTACTGGGGGCATCTACAAATTCTAGCAATTACAATCTCCATCTGACAAATAAACATCTCTTATTCTGTCCAATTACAAAGTGGCTTACCGAGGTGGAAGACATTTCTTGAACACACACTGCTGCAAGTATATTTGCGACAGCTGGGACCAACAGGAGATAGATACATATGCATTTATTTAAATGAATAGCAAAGTGAAACACACGCTACATCATAGATGCTTGTAAAATTGAACATTTCTCATGGCAGAAACTATGTAAATTGACATTATTACACAAACCAGAATGGATGGAAGGCAAAACATTAACATACATTCGAGGATCCGAAGCCTCAAAGCCTGCTCGATTCAGATAATATCCTGTCACAGCATCTGGTATCTAAAACGTACAGAAGATGAGAGATAAGAACTCAATGCTACATTTAAAATCATTGAAATATGTATTCACATCATTAAGATATTTAACAAATACTTTCATCATCAGCTGTCCTCGCAGTACCTACCCTGACAAGCTCTCCAAAAACATTTTGTTTCAATGAGATCATTTTGCATTCTTCTAAATATGCAAGATTCCATCTACTCCAACCAATGGGCTGAATGGCCTCTTTCTGTGTTGTGTATCCTATGTAATCCTAATTAATGTAATTCCATCTATTTTTGATGAAGGATCACATCTGAAATAATATATTTCCCTCTCAAGTCTAGAACAACCTGCTGGGCATTTCCAAAATTGTGTGGGCTCATTGTTCATAAATTTGACTTTAAATTTCTAAATATTGCAGGTCCCATCTGCAGAAGCTAATTCTTAAACTATATATTGATCAGAATTCTGTTTTCATCTGGCCACCCACTCCCTCCAATCTAAAATCAACTCCATTTTGGGCCAATCTCCAAGTCTACAAAGCTCTGCTGAGAGTTGAAACAGGCCATTTAATCATTGGAAACCATGTCAGTTTAAATGTCATACTAATAACATTGTTCTTACACTGCAGCTAATTATAATTTAAAGCATTGTCTATTTGGTTAACTGATAAGCAAGCTGAAAATATGGAAAGTCAATCATAACTGTACACTTAAACATTGTTTCTAAGAATGAACTTGAATTATTAAAACAAGATAAATGAACTTACTGTCGGTGTATAATCCTCTAATTGCATTAGGAAGTCTGCCAGTGGTGTTGTTGATATGACAGGTTTGACATCACCATTGGCAATCCCTTGAGGAACATAGACACCATTTGAAATGGAAGTTTCTGCTGCAGAGGCAGCAGCAGCTGGAACTGAAAGTACACAAGAAAAGATATTATGAACAAATTGGAACAGAATTATAATTGTTTATATATAGTTTTTACAATTCAGCAAGAATATATGTTTCTATTTTAATTTAACATTTTGATGTTATATATAAACATAGTCATAGTGTCATAGAGGTTTACAGCATGGAAACAGGCCCTTCGGCCCAACTTGTCCATGCTGCCCTTTTTTTTTAAAGCAAGTCCCAATTGCCCACATTTGGCCCATATCCCTCTATACCCATCGTACCCATGTAACTATCTAAATGCTTTTTAAAAGACAAAATTGTACCCGCCTCTACTAATACCTCTCGCAGCTTGTTCCAGACACTCACCATTCTGTGAGAAAAAATTGTCCCTCCGGACACTTTTGTATCTCTCCCCTCTCACCTTAAACCTATGCCCTCTAGTTTTAGAGTCCCCTACCTTTGGGAAAAGATATTGACTATCTAGCTGATCTGCGCCTCTCATTATTTTATAGACCTCTATAATATCACCCCTCAGCCTCCTATGCTCCAGAGAAAAAAGTCCCAGTTTATCCAGCCTCTCCTTATAACTCAATCCATCAAATCCCAGTAGCATCCTAGTAAATCTTTTCTGCACTCTTTCTAGTTTAATAATATCCTTTCTATAATAGGATGATCAGAATTGCACAGTATTCCAAGTGTGGCCTTACCAATGTCTTGTACAACTTCAACAAGACGTCCCAACTCCTGTATTCAACATCCTTATTCTTTCATTGGATCACAATTGATAGAGACATACAGATTAAGGTAATTGTAAAATCTGTATTGCCTTTTACAAACTCTTTGGAGCAAATTCAGTAAAATCGAATAATGTGGATCTCTGTTTACCATCACACCAACATTCACACTGTCAGTGTTTCCCAAACTGACCAGTACTAAAAACACTGGGGCAGTGCCCGAGAGTGAGTAATTAGAAGCGAAAGAATCGGATATCCACAAACTAATACTTCAGTAGGTATGTTTGTACTGACACAAGACTAAGTGACATGATACAAGATAGTCCTGAATACACAAGTAATTTGTTTAATTGCATTTGATATTTACTGAGAAATCTCAACTATCATTTGTAAAACCAAAATGCTGAGAGTCTGAAACACAAACAGTAAATGCTGCACAGACTGGGCAGTTGTGGAGACAGAGTTAGTGTTCCCATCCTGAGTGACTTTCCACCAGTCTGTCCCGCTCCTGGGATTATCCACCGCTCTCCCCGCAGGGACTGTCCCCCGCCCCGGACCCCGCACCCACCGCTCCCCGGCGCCCCGCTCCCGGTCGCAGCCGCGGTGGCCCCGGCCGCCAGGCTCAGCTGCGGGTTCTCCGAGTTCATGTTGAGGGCGGCAGTCTCTCGCTCCTTCAGGCCGCCATCTTCCGTCCCTCCGCAAACTACTTCCCCGGTCCGCGGATAAACCCTTCCGGCCCCGCCCGAGCCGCACAGCCCCGGAACATGGTTCCGCCTGAGAGTGGGAGCCAGTATGGTCAGAACCCATCCCCTCCCCTAAACTCTCCCTCCCCATCCTCCAAATTCTCCCTCCCCAAACTCCCCCTCCCCATCAACCCACCCCCCAAACTCCCCCCATCAACCCAACCCCCCAAACTCCCCCTTACATCAACCCACCCCCCCCCCAAACTCCCCCTCCCCATCAACCCACCCCCCAAACTCCTCCCCACATCAACCCACCCCCCCCAAACTCCCCCCCCACACCAACCCACCCCCCCAAACTCCCCCCCACACCAACCCAACCCCCCAAACTCCCCCCCACACCAACCCAACCCCCCAAACTCCCCCCACACCAACCCACCCCCCCAAACTCTCCCTCCCCATCAACCCACCCCCCAAACTCCTCCCCACACCAACCCACCCCCCCAAACTCCCCCCCACACCGACCCACCCCCCCCCAAACTCCCCCTACATCAACCCACCCCCCCAAACTCCCCCCCACATCAACCCACCCCCCCCAAACTCCCCATCCCCCAAAGTCCAATCTATGACTCTAACACTACATTCTGCACTCTCGTTTCCTTTTCTATGAACGGTATGCTTTGTCTGTATAACGCGCAATAAATAATATTTTTCACTGTAAGTACGTGACAATAATAAATCAAATCAATATATGGATTGTATTTGAAATTTGTACTATGTTCTGGGATACAAGGTGGGAGGTGTGGAGGCAGATTCTGAAGGTACAGGGTACGGGTGGGGATGGCGGAGTGATGGGAAGAACCTGGTGTTGTGAGAGTTCTTACTGTGTTTACCCCAGTCCAACGCCGGCATCTCCACATCGTGATTCATTGGCAGGAAGAAATTCAGCAACAACAGAAAATAATAGAAACACATCAACTTCAAAAGGGAGTGCAGAAGCAGTGAGACCCAGAAGTTATATACGCACAAATCATTCATATTGGATGTCAAGTCCAGAGTCCAGTTAATAAGGTGTACAGGTTATTGGGCTTTATAAATAGAGGTACAGGTTACAACAGTCAGGAAGTTATGGTGAAACTTTGTAAAACACTAGTTTGGCTTCAATTGGAGCATTTCATCCAATTCTGGCTACCACAATTCAGGAAGGATTTGAAAGTATTAGAGAGGGTGTAGGAAAGATTTATGAGCATGGTTCCAGGAATGAGGGGCTTAAATGATAGAATTTTTTGAGGAGGTAACTAAGTGTGTTGATGAAGGTAGGGCAGTTGATGTCATATACATCGGCTTATGATGAAAGTGAGGAGGTGTGGGATAGAGGGAAAGTTGGCCGATTGGATAGGTAACTGGCTGTCTGATCGAAGACAGAGGGTGGTGGTCGATGGAAAATTTTTGGATTGGAGGCAGGTTGCTAGCAGAGTGCCGCAGGGATCAGTGCTTGGTCCTCTGCTCTTTGGGATTTTTATTAATGACTTAGAGGAGGGGGCTGAAGGGTGGATCAGTAAATTTGCTGATGACACCAAGATTGGTGGAGTAGTGGATGAGGTGGAGGGCTGTTGTAGGCTGCAAAGAGACATAGATAGGATGCAAAGCTGGGCTGAAAAATGGCAAATGGAGTTTAACCCTGATAAATGTGAGGTGATTCATTTTGGTAGGACTAATTTAAATGTGGATTACAGGGTCAAAGGTAGGGTTCTGAAGACTGTGGAGGAACAGAGAGATCTTGGGGTTCATATCCACAGATCTCTAAAGGTTGCCACTCAAGTGGATAGAGCTGTGAAGAAGGCCTATAGCGTGTTAGCTTTTATTAACAGGGGGTTGGAGTTTAAGAGCTGTGGGGTTATGCTGCAACTGTACAGGACCTTGGTGAGACCACATTTGGAATATTGTGTGCAGTTCTGGTCACCTCACTATAAGAAGGATGTGGAAGCGCTGGAAAGAGTGCAGAGGAGATTTACCAGGATGCTGCCTGGTTTGGAGGGTAGGTCTTATGAGGAAAGGTTGAGAGAGCTAGGGCTGTTCTCTCTGGAGTGGAGGAGGCTGAGGGGAGACTTAATAGAGGTTTATAAAATGATGAAGGGGATAGATAGAGTGAACGTTCAAAGACTATTTCCTCGCGTGGATGGAGCTATTACAAGGGGGCATAACTATAGGGTTCGTGGTGGGAGATACAGTTCTTTACGCAGAGAGTGGTTGGTGTGTGGAATGGACTGCCTGCAGTGATAGTGGAGTCAGACACTTTAGGAACATTTAAGCGGTTATTGGATAGGCACATGGAGCACACCAGGATGATAGGGAGTGGGATAGCTTGATCTTGGTTTCAGATAAAGCTCGGCACAACATCGTGGGCCGAAGGGCCTGTTCTGTGCTGTACTGTTCTATGTTCTAAACCTAACGGGAAAAGACAGTTTGGACCAGTGCTCTTATTTCCCAGTTTTTGCTGGTGTTCCATTTTAAGGTATACAAGACCAGTTTTCCCATTTTTACTATTTTTTTTCCTTCTGGAAAGACTTTAACATGGATAGATTGAAAAAACTTAGACTCATTAGAGCAGATCACAAATAGATTTTATGAAGATGTTAAAAATCATGAGAGCTCTGGACAGGATGCATGGGGAAAATCTGTTCCCATTGGTATAATGGTCAAGAATCAGAGGCCACCGATGTAAGAATAGCAAAGGAACCAGGAGCAATGAAAATCTTCTTTACACAAGTAATTAGGATCTGGAAGGCACTGCCTGAGAATCTTGTGGCCTCTTTTAAGGTAGACAGGTTTAATCATGGCTTTCAAATGGGAATTCATAATTATTTGTAGAAAAAAAATTGTAAGTCTACAGGGGAAAAGCAGCAAAGTAGGATTAGCTAAATTGGTCTTACAGAGATCTGGCATGGTCCATAAGAACTAGGAGCCATTCAGCCCCTTGAGCCTGCTCCGCCATTCAATACGATCATGGCTGATCTCATGTTGGTCTCATCTCCACCTTCCTGCCCACTCCCCACAAACCTTCATCTTTCTACTAATTAAAAACCTATCGATCTCCTCCTTAAATGTGTTCCGGCGTCCACTGCACTCTGGGGTAGAGAATTCCACAGATTCACCACCCTTTTGAGTGAATAATTCCTCCTCATTTCTGTTTTAAATCTGCCATCCTTTATCCTAAAACTATGGACTCTTATTCTATATGCATGAAGGGCTAAATACCTTTCTCTCTGTTGTAACCACTCTATGATTCTAAGTGTGGCCACAAACAACATTTCCTGTCTCTGGAACTGTGACCGTGATACATTTTTCTACTCGATTTCTCTGCAGCGTTTGGCATGGTTAACATATTAATATATTGTTCTCCTCGAACACCTCTTCTCTGATGACCCTGATTTCTTTATTTATTCGATAATAGCCACATCCCGTAAATGAATAAATGTTAAAACAGGATATTGAAGGAAGCGGGAATGGAAATTGCAGGGGCCATAACCTTGCAGCCTTCTCTAGACTTAGAGTGGTGCCAGAGGACTTACCCACTGGGCATCTGTGTACTGACGGAGAAAGAAAGAGATGGATTTGTCTCTCCTTTTGAAATTGCAGCTTGCCAACGCTGAAGACTGAAAGTAAGAAGGGCAGGAAAAGTGATTAGAATATTAAATCTCTTCGGCTCGATGCTGGATAAAACATTGTGTTCTGTTGGGCTAAGACAGTTGCTGCAATCTCACTCAAAATCTTCACTTGTCTGATTTCAGCTTCCTAATCTTCCTCCCTTAACCTGATGTGGAGATGCCAGCATTGCACTGGGGTGGGCACAGCAAGAAGTCTTACAACACCAGGTTAAAGTTCTGGAACAGCCCCCACAAAAGCTTGTGACTCCAAATAAACCTGTTGGACTTTAACCTGGTGTTGTGAGATCCATTAAACTGAGCATTGACAGCCATGCCATCAACTATATCTGCACTAGATTCTAGAGCTTCTTCCTTAAACTCCATGGCCAGTTTTTCTACCTTGAAGGCCCCTTCTTAAAACCAACCTCAACCTCTTTGATCAAGCTTTTTGATAACTCTGCTAATAGGTTTAGCATCTAATCTTAAAATTCTGTTTGTGAAGCATTTGGAGGGCATTTCTCTACATTAATGATACAATATCATTGCAACTTGTTCTCTGGCTAAATGGTTATAATTACTTCCCTGATTATCCACTCATTGAAGGTTACATGTTGTAGATACATTCCAGATTGTTTTCCTGTGTCTCTCATCCCAGATGTGGAGATGCCGGCGTTGGACTGGGGTGAACACAGTAAGAGTTTTAAGAACACCAGGTTAAAGTCCAACAGGTTTATTTGGTAGCAAATACCATTAGCTTTCGGAGCGCTGCTCCTTCGTCAGATGGAGTGGAAATGTGCTCTCAAACAGGGCACAGTGACACAAAATCAAGTTACAGCATACTGATTAGAATGCGAATCCCTACAGCCAACCAGATCTTAAAGATACAGACAATGTGGGTGGAGGGAGCATTAAGCACAGGTTAAAGAGATGTGTATTGTCTCCAGGCAGGATAGCCCGCAAGTCCAGGAGGCAAGCTGTGGGGGTTACTGATAATGTGACATAAATCCAACATCCCGGTTTAGGCCGTCCTCACGTGTGCGGAACTTGGCTATCAGTTTCTGCTCAGCAACTCTGCGCTGTCGTGTGTCGTGAAGGCCGCCTTGGAGAACACTTACCTGAAGATCAGAGGCTGAATGCCCGTGACTGCTGAAGTGCTCCCCCACAGGAAGAGAACAGTCTTGCCTGGTGATTGTCGAGCGGTGTTCATTCATCCGTTGTCGTAGCGTCTGCATGGTTTCCCCAATGTACCATGCCTCGGGACATCCTTTCCTGCAGCGTATCAGGTAGACAACGTTGGCCGAGTTGCAAGAGTAGTACCGTGTACCTGGTAGATGGTGTTCTCACATGGGATGATGGCATCCGTGTTGATGAATCCGTGTCAGTTCCGACGCGCCACAGCGAAAAACCGCACTGACCTCCTCAGAAGACAAACACGGGACACGGTGGACAGAGTACCCTTCGTCGTCCAGTACTTCCCCGGAGTGGAGAAGCTACGGCATCTCCTTCGGAGCCTTCAAGATGTCATTGATGAAGACGAACATCTTGCCAAGGCCATCCCCACACCTCCACTTCTTGCCTTCAAACAACCGCGCAACCTCAAACAGACCATTGTCCGCAGCAAACTACCCAGCCTTCAGGAGAACAGTGACCACGACACCATACAACCCTGCCATAGCAACCTCTGCAAGACGTGCGAATCATCGACACGGATGCCATCATCTCACGTGAGAACACCATCTACCAGGTACACGGTACCTACTCTTGCAACTCGGCCAACGTTGTCTACCCGATTCGCTGCAGGAAAGGATGTCCCGAGGCATGGTACATTGGGGAAACCATGCAGACGCTTCGACAACGGATGAATGAACACCGCTCGACAATCACCAGGCAAGACTGTTCTCTTCCTGTGGGGGAGCACTTCAGCAGTCACGGGCATTCGGCCTCTGACCTTCGGGTAAGCCTTCTCCAAGGCGGCCTTCATGACACACGACAGCGCAGAGTTGCTGAGCAGAAACTGATAGCCAAGTTCCGCACACGTGAGGACGGCCTAAACCGAGATGTTGGATTTATGTCACATTATCAGTAACCCCCACAGCTTGCCTCCTGGACTTGCGGGCTATCCTGTCTGGAGACAATACACATCTCTTTAACCTGTGCTTAATGCTCCCTCCACCCACATTGTCTGTATCTTTAAGACCTGGTTGGCTGTCGGGATTCGCATTCTAATCAGTATTCTGTAACTTGATTTTGTGTCTCTGTGCCCTGTTTGTGAGCAGATTTCCACTCCATCTGACGAAGGAGCAGCGCTCCGAAAGCTAATGGTATTTGCTACCAAATAAACCTGTTGGACTTTAACCTGGTGTTGTTAAAACTCTTCCTCTCTCAGCCCATCCATGCCTTAGTCCAGGGTTCCGTCTGTCAATCAATAACGGAGGCGGGGTTTCCCCATGCCAATCACAGACTGGGGGCGGGGCTCCGGTTGTCAATCACCCCAAGGGGCGGGGTATTCGGCGACCGGCATCGGCGTGTTTCGCTGTCCCTCAGTCGAGGCCACGAGATGGCGGGGCTCCCGTCCAACTCCAACAACCCCATCGTTTTCTTCGACATCACCATTGGCGGCCAGGTAAGCGGCTGAGGGGCGGCGGCGGAGCTTCTGGAAATTTGGCGCGGATTTACCGAGAGAAACGGTGCTGCTGTCTGGATTAGTCAATTGAGCAGGCCCCGGCTCTGTGATTGGCTGCTGCCGGCAGCCCCGGCTCTGTGATTGGTTGCTGCCGGCAGCCCCGGCTTTCTGATTGGCTGCTGCCTGCAGCCCCGGCTCTCTGATTGGCTGCCGCCCTGGCCTCCCGATTTCTGATTGGCTGCTACCCTCAGCCCCGGTTCTGATTGGTTCGAATCTATGATGCGCAGCCAGCATGGTTGGAGCAGTCCAGGAAACCATTCGGACCCTCGTGTCTGTGCTAGCTCCCTCAGCTCATCCCATTCGCCTTTCTCTGTAGCCCATGAGAGATTTTTACCCTCAGATCATTATTGAATCCTCTTTTGAAACCCACAATTGAGTTTCTCTCCAGCTCCCTCTTGGGCAACGCATTCGGCACTCTTACCACTCTCCCAGCAGAACTGTACTCAACCCCAATCTGTAGCCTCTTGGCCCGCATATCCCCTATCTTACCATTACCCCCCAAACCACGGGGATCAATGGAGAGTGTGGAAGGGAATGCAAGGAGCAGCACCAAGCATGCCTAAAAACGAGGTGTCAACCTGGTGAAGCTACACCACAGGACTACTTGCATGGCAAATGGCAAAAACAGCAAGTGATAGACAGAGCTAAGCAATCCCACAACCAACAGATCGGATCTAAGCTCTGCCGTTCACATCCAAATGGTGGTGGACAATTAAACAATTCATTGGAGGAGGAGGCTCCACAAATATCCCCATCCTCAATGATGGAGGAGCTCAGCACATAAGTCTAAATCATGAGGCTGAAACATTCACAACAATCCTCAACCAGAAGTGCTGGATGGATGATCCACCTCAGCCTCCTCCAAAGGACCCCAACATAGACGAATGAGGGAGGGTCTCATAGAGACTTATAAAATTCTAACAGGACTAGACAGGGTAGATGCAAGGAGGATGTTCCCGATGGTGGGGGAGTCCAGAACCAGGGGTCACAGTCTGAGGATTCAGGGTAGACCATTTAGAATGAAGGTGAGGAGACATTTTTTCACCCAAAGAGTGGTGAGCCTGTGGAACTCATTACCACAGGAAGTAGTTGATGCCAAAACATTGAATGTATTCAAGAGGCGGCTGGATATAGCACTTGGGGCAAATGGGACCAAAGGTTATGGGGAAAAAGCAGGATTAGGCTATTGAGTTGGATGATTATCCATGATCGTAATGAATGGCGGAGCAGGCTCGAAGGGCCAAATGGCCTCCTATCTTTTATGTTCCTGCCACAGAGTCAGTCTTCAGTCAATTTGATTCATAGAATCCCTACGATGCAGAGGAGGCCAATTAGCTCATGGAGTCTACACCGACTCTCCAAAAGAGCATCTTACCCAGGCCCACCTCTCCGCCCTATCCCCATAACCCCATGCATTTACCACGGCTAATCCCCCTAACCTACACATCCTTGGACTCTTAAGGGGCAATTTAGCATGACCAATCCACCTAACCTGCACATCTTTGGAGTGGGAGGCAATCAGAGGAAACCCACGCAGAGATGGGGAGAATGTGCAAACTACACACAGACAGACCCAAGGCCAGAATTGAACCCAGGTCCCTGGCGCTGTGAGGCAGTGAACATAAAGCTGGACAATTACAACCCGGCCAATTACCGCCCAATCAGTCTACTCTCGATCATCAGTAAAGTGATGGAAGGGGTTGTCAACAGTGCAATCAAATGGCACTTGCTCAGCAATAACCTGCTCACTGATGCTCAGTTTGGGTTCTGCCAGAGCCATTCAGCTCCTTATCTCATTACATTCTTGCTTCAAACATGGCCAAAAGAGCTAAATTCCAGAGGTGAGGTGAGAGTGACTGCCCTTGTCAACAAGGTCGCATTTGACCGAGTGTGGCATCAAGAAACATTGGCAAACTGGAGTCAGTGGGAATCGGGGGAAAACTGGGATTTGTGTTGGGTCCCCTATTATTTGTCATTTTACATAAACAACATTGATGACAATGTGAGAGGTAGGATTAGTAACTTTGCGGATGACACAAAGATTGGCCAGGTGGTTAACATTGAGGCGGAGTGTCTTGGGCTAAAAGAAGATATAGACAGACTGGGCAGATAAATGGCAGATGGAATTTAACCTGAAAAGTGTGAGGTAATACACTTTGGAAGGAGTAATTTAACGAGGAAGTATTCAATGAATGTCATGACACTCAGAAGTTCTGTGGAACAAAGGGATCTTGGCGCTTTTATCTACAGATCTCTGAAAGCGGGAGGGCATGTTAGTAGGGTGGTGAAAAAGGCATATGGGACATTTGCTTTTATCAATTGAGGCATAGATTACAAAAGCAGGGAAGTAATGTTGGCGTTATATAGAACTTTGGTGAGGCCACAGCTAGAGCACTGTGTGCAGTTCCGGTCGCCATATTATAGGAAGGATGTGATTGCACTGGAGGGGGTGCAGAGGAGATTCACCAGGATGCTGCCTGTGATGGAGCATTTAAATTACGAAGAGAGGTTGGGTAGGCTTGGGTTGTTTTCATTGAAGCAGAGAAGACTGAGGGGGCAACCTGATTGAGGTGTACAAGATTATGAGGGACATGGACAGGGTGGATAGGGAGCAGCTGTTCCCCTTAGTTGAAGGGCGAGACACGAGGAGACATAGGGGTAAGAGGTTTAGGAGGGATGTGAGGAAAAACCTTTTTACCCAGTTGGTGTTGACGGTCTGGAATGCACTGCCTGGGAGGGTGGGTAGAGGCGGGTTGCCTCACAACCTGGATGAGCACTTGGCATGTTATAACATTCAAGGCTATGGGCCAATTGGAAACCTCTAGCACATGATGTCAATTACAATGTAATACATCAGTGCTTTGCTATTGACACTGATTGGCCTCTGATCAATGGATGTCCCCCAGTCAAACCAGTGTAATTTAGCATGAGACATTGGAAAGAGGTACTCTTCTTACTGATCAAGTGAATGCCTCATCAAGTGTTTGTCCAGCTGGAAGACATAGAAACATAGAAAACTACAGCACAAAACAAGCCCTTTGGCCCCACAAGTTGTGCCGAACATATCCCTACCTTTTAGGCCTACCTATAACCCTCCATCCTGTTAAGTCCCACGTACTCATCCAGGAGTCTCTTAAAAGACCCTATTGAGTTTGCCTCCACCACCACTGACGGCAGCCGATTCCACTCGCCCACTACCCTCTGTGAAAAACTTCCCCCTAACATTTCCCCTGTACCTACCCCCCAGCACCTTAAGCCTGTGTCCTCTCGCAGCAGCCATTTCCACCCTGGGAAAAAGCCTCTGAGAGTCCACCCGATCTATGCCTCTCAACATCTTATACACCTCTATTAGGTCTCCTCTCATCCTACGTCTCTCCAAGGAGAAAAGACCGAGCTCCCTCAGCCTATCCTCATAAGGCATGCCACTCAATCCAGGCAACATCCTTGTAAATCTCCTCTGCACTCTTTCAATCTTTTCCACATCCTTCCTGTAATGAGGCAACCAGAACTGAGCACAGTACTCCAAGTGGGGTCTGATGAGGGTCTTATATAGCTGTATCATTATCCCCAGACTCCTAAACTCAATCCCTCGATTGATAAAGGCCAGCACACCATACGCCTTCTTAACCACCAATATACCGATAAAAAATTTGATGGGAAAGCATTCTTTTAGAATTCTGATTATGTAACTCTCCAGAGAAATAAGCTTGCAAAGTGAAAGCAACATAGATTGTTTCCCATTCTGTACATATTGGGTATGGTTAATTTTGCTGTTGTGTTGTTGAACAGTATTATTCTATAATTCCACTGAGCATGGAAAGGATAACTGATCTGGCTTTCGTGCATGATCCAGCAGTCCAGAATGGTACAAATCTGATTGATGTAGAAAGAATCTACCTTCTGCCATAGTCAATTATATGATGGTTTGAGTTATGGGGGGAGGCTGGATGGACTGGGACTTTTTTCTCTGGAGCGTAGAGGGCTGAGGGGTGAACTTGTTGAGGTCTATAGAATGATGAGGAGCATAGATCAGCTAGATAGTCAATATCTTTTCCCAGAGGTAGGGGAGTCTGGGACTAGAGGGCACAGGTTTAAGGTGAGAGGGGAGAGATACAAAAGTGTCCAGGGGGGCAATTTCTTTCACACAGAGTGTGGTGAGTGTCTGGAACAAGCTGCCGGAGGTAGTAGTGGAGGCGGGTACAATTTTGTCTTTTGGAAAGCATTTGGACAGTTACATGGGTAAATGGGTATGGAGGGATATGGGCCAAATGCGGGCAATTTGGACTAGCTTCAGGATTTAAAAAAAAAGGGTGGCATGGACAAGTTGGGCCGAAGGGCCTGTTTCCATGCTGTAAACCTCTATGACTCTAAGTGCTGGTAAATGGGATGCGGTGGGAGTTCAGGTGTTTCTCGCGTGCTGGTGAGGACCCGATGTGCCGATGTGTACTGTATGATTCTATGGTTGGAGTCATACCGAGCACAAAGGAAGATGGTTGTCCTATCAGTCATATCAGTTCAAGGGCATCACTACAGGAGTTCTTCAGGCCCAGCTATCTTCAGCTGCTTCATCAGTGATCTTCCTCCCATCATAAGGTCAGAAGTCAGGATTTTTGCTGATGATTGCACAATGTTCAGCACCATTCACTACTCAGATGCTGAAGCAGTCCATGTCCAAATGCAGCAAGACCTGAACGATGTTCAAGTTTGGGCTGATAAGTGGCAAGTAATATTCACGCCACACAAGTGCCAGGCAATGACCATCATCAACAAGAGAGAATCTAACCATCGCCTCTTTGACATTCGGTGGCATGGATGAGTGCAGCTCCAACAATACACAAGAAGTTAACATCATTTGGGACAAAGCTGCCCGCTTGATTGGCATCATGCACTCTCTCCACCACCGACACACAGTGGCAGTGTGTACCATCTACAAAATGCACTGTAGGAACTCGCCAAGGCTCCTTAGACAACACCTTCCAAACCCACGACTCGATCGCTGTGGAACCAGCCGTGTTGGCTCCATGAGGCCCTGCCTCAACAGAGAGACAGCGCAAAACATGCTCTGAGGTGTTACTTGTGTCAAGAGCCAGAAAACCTGGTCTGAAAACTTGGCTGTGTTTCTGGAGAGACAGACGCTGGTTTTCAGTCAGCACCTGACGGTCTGGATGGAATTTTACCAAACGTTTGTTAACGTGCTGATTGTAAAATCCTCATCCTTGTTTCCCAATTCCTCAATGGCCCTGTTTCTGTTATCAGGGTAAATTAGTGGGGTTACGAGGATAGGGCCTGGATGGGATTGTTGTCGGTGCAGGCTCGATGGACCGAATGTCCTCCATCTGTACTGTAGGGGTTCTATGATTCTAAGGTAACTGTTTTTCTCTTTAGAAGGCAGGGGTAATATAAATTCATCTGTTATGAATCAATTTCAAGTCACAGTTTTCAATCTGTGGTGTGTGGAGTGATACAGAAACCTGTGTGGTGATTTCTGTATTTTTTTGATCTGGCTAGGGGATTATTTCAGTTTTATGTAAATTGTTTTATAAGAAAAACTCTGATCAAATAATATTCCCAGACTCTGGGAGCAGTTATGTGACTGGGTTACTTAGCAGTAGGAACACTTCACCTCAGCTGCTTGACAGGCACTCTGCTGGAAAGGAGAGGAGGATAGAAAATGGATGAAAGTCTCCGGTGTGGAGCCGAACCAGGCACCATTTTAAAAACATTTCTTTCATGGTTGCTCCTAATTCCTGGGATGGAGTTTGTCTTTACCCCTTGCACCTCCTTCAGGATCTCCTTGTCTTTGGGCAGTTGGGGAATAAGTCTATATGGCAAGATAGTGAGAATCTATCATATTTATAGAAGATGCCTGATAGCAATAATGTAATTCTGAAAGATGTGTTGGTTAGGGTGCATTGACCCGAGTAGGCGCCGGACTGTGGCGACTAGGGGAATTTCACAGTAACTTCATTACAATGTTAATGTAAGTCTTACTTGTGACTAATAAATAAACTTTTATTTTTCAATAATTTAAAATCACTGGCTTTAAAAATAAATTTGCATCTGAGCCCTCAGTTTGTTTTTTCTCCCTGTTTCCCGCTCAGGTTTTCTTTCTTACCCGACCCAATCTAGCTACATCGACATGCCGTGGAGGGTAAATTCACTTCAATTGCTAATTATATCAGCACTAGCAGGTTATAGGTAATTACCCCAAGGAAGAGAAAGCCATGATTATTCAAAGAGTCTAAAACTTGCTAGTCAACTGAACGTGTTAGTGACAGTGACGAAAGATCCAGGGATTTGCCTCCCTGACATTCCTTAGGTGGGAGATGCAATTTCATGCGGATGATGCATGGTATTCCCCCCCCCATTCCCTTTTCCGTACACAGCAGAGATGTGCAGAGCAATGACAAGCTGTCATTGTCAAGGGATTTCAGGGATTTCTAAGGAACATTCCTTGGGCTCTGGAAACAGTTATTATTCGAGGATTTCAGGGATTTGACTGTGAAGGAAGACCTGGGTTGTACAAACCACAGGGGTAATAGAAACATAGAAACTTGGGTCAAGGGGAGCGAGAGCTAGGTGAAGATATTTGAGGGTTTGGAGAAAAGGCAGTGTTCCCCTGTACTTTACTTCAATCTGAATTTTAAAAATATCCTTTTTAAAAGGAGTATATTACCAACCTCACAGGAGCTTGGAGGTAGTTCCATACCACACGTTGTGCAGGTTCAGAGAATTGATTGGGTGGCATGGTAGCACAGTGGTTTGCACATTCTTCCTGTGTCTGCATGGGTTTCCTCCGGGTGCTCCAGTTTTCTCCCACAGTCCAAAGGTGTGCAGTTTAGGTGGATTGGCACAGTGGTTAGCGCTGCTGCTTCACAGCGCCAGGGACCCGGGTTCAATTCCCGGCTTGAGTCACTGTGTGGAGTTTGCACGTTTTCTCCGTGTCTGCGTGGGTTTCCTCCGGGTGCTCCGGTTTCCTCCCACGGTCTGAAAGACGTGCTGGTTAGGTGCATTGACCCGAACAGGCGCTGGACTGTGGCGACTAGGGGAATTTCACAGTAACTTCATTGCAGTGTTAATGTAAGCCTTACTTGTTACTAATAAATAAACTTTACTTTGTTACAGCAACAAGGAGGCCATTTGGCCCCTTGTCTGTGCCAGGGCTGATATAACCTTATGTCTTGCCTGTTGATGAAAGATGCAGCGAGATCATACACTACACCAGCTGCTGATGATAGAGCAAATTGTTCCAACACAATTGCTTCGTCTAGGTGTTCAGAATCTACTTAAACAGCCAGTGAAAAATCCAGTGAATGACACCAAACTGCAGCGTTTGGAGTGGGGCGGAGGGGAGGGGAGGAGAGAAGAGAAAGCTGGCAGTGCACTGTGGTTCAGTTGTTAAATTTACATGAAATTTAGACTTCCGTGTACAGTACATGGAGCTGTGGCAGCAGTCGGTATGAGATGTGATTAGGAACAATATGTCTGATGGGAAGGTTTCCACACGACCTTTTGAATCCAAGAGTGGTAAAGATGCAGTGACTTTATGCTGTAGGATCTTCAGTGAGTCAAACCTGGTTTATATCAACAATCTTGAGACAATATCCTGCACATATTTCCCTAGGGTAAGGGGATTGGATGGGAAGGAGTTCATTAGGTGTGTTCAGGAGGATTTCCTGACACAGCATGTGGACAAGCCTACAAGAGGAGAGGCTGTACTTGATCTGATACTGACCAATGAACCTGGACAGGTGTCAGATCTCTCAGTGGGAGAGCATCTTGGGGATAGCGATCATACCTCTATTTCCTTTATGCTTGCATTGGAAAAAGAGAGGATCAGGCTAGCTAGGAAAGCGTTTATATGGCGTAAGGGGAAATATGAAGACATAAGGCAGCAAATTAGAGGAGTAAATTGGAAGGAGGTATTCTCGGGGAAATGTACTGAAGAGAGGTGGCAGTTTTTCAAGGAATGCCTGTCTAGAGTTCTACAGGACAACGTTCCGAGCAGACAGGGAGGTAGGTTAAAGGAATCATGGTGCACGAAAGCTGTGCGGGACCTAATCGCGAAGAAAAGGAAAGCGTACAAAAGGTTCAGAGAGCTTGACGAAGATAGGGATCTAGATGAGTATACGGCTTGTAGGAAGGGACTAAAGAAGGAAATTAGGAGACCCAGAAGGGTTCAAGAGAAGGCCTTGACAGGTAGGATTAAGGAGAACCCTAAGGCGTTCTATAAATATGTGAAAAGTAAAAGGATGAGACGTGAAGGAATAGGGCCTATAAAAGGTGAAGGCGGGAAGGTCTGGATAGAACCAGTAGAAATGGCAGAGGTGCTCAATGAGTATTTTGCCTCGGTTTTCACTGAGGAAAAGGACCTGGGTGGATGTACTGCGGACTTGCGGTGGACTGAAAAGATTGAGTATGTGGACTTTAACAAAGAGGTTGTGCTGGAATCTTTGAATGGCATCAAAATAGATAAGTCGCCGGGTCCGGATGGGATGTACCCCAGGTTACTGTGGGAGGCGAGGGAAGAGATTGCAGAGCCTCTGGTGATGATCTTTGCGTCGTTGATGGAGACGGGAGAGGTGGCGGAGGATTGGAGGATTGCGGATGTGGTTCCTATTTTCAAGAAGGGGAATAGGGATAGCCCAGGAAATTACCGATCGGTGAGTCTAACCTCAGTAGTTGGTAAGCTGATGGAGAAGATCCTGAGGGACAAGATTTATGAGCATTTAGAGAGGTTTAGTATGCTCAAGAATACTCAGCATGGCTTTGTCAAAGGCAGATCGTGCCTTACGAGCCTGGTAGAGTTCTTCGAAAATGTGACTAAACACATTGACGAAGGGAAAGCGGTAGATGTGGTTTATATGGATTTTAGCAAGGCGTTCGATAAGGTCCCCATGCAAGGCTTCTAGAAAAAGTGAGAGGGCATGGGATCCAAAGGGCTGCTGCCCTGTGGATCCAGAACTGGCTTGCCCAAAGGAGGCAGAGAGTGGGTATAGATGGGTCTTTTTCTAAATGGAGGTCGGTCACCAGTGGTGTGCCCCAGGGATCTGTTCTGGGACCCTTGCTGTTTGTCATTTTCATAAATGACCTGGATGAGGAAGTGGAGGGATGGGTTGGTAAGTTTGCCGACGCCATGAAGGTTGGTGGGGTTGTGGATAGTCTGGAGGGATGTCAGAAGTTACAGAGGGACATAGATAGGATGCAAGACTGGGCGGACAAGTGGCAGATGGACTTCAACCCAGATAAATGCGTCGTGGTCCATTTTGGCAGGTCAAATGGGATGAAGGAGTACAATATAAAGGGAAAGACTCTTAGTACTGTGGAGGATCTGAAGGACCTTGGGGTCCGGATCCATAGGACTCTAAAATCGGCCCCGCAGGTGGAGGAGGTGGTCAAGAAGGCGTATGGTGTGCTGGCCTTTATCAATCGAGGGATTGAGCTTAGGAGTCCGGGGATAATGATGCAGCTATATAAGACCCTCGTCTGACCCCACTTGGAGTACTATGCTCAGTTCTGGTCGCCTCATTACAGGAAGGATGTGGAAAAGATTGAAAGGGTGCAGAGGAGATTTACAAGGATGTTGCCTGGATTGAGTGGCATGCCTTATGAGGATAGGCTGAGGGAGCTCGGTCTTTTCTCCTTGGAGAGACGTAGGATGAGAGGAGACCTAATAGAGGTATATAAGATGTTGAGAGGCATAGATCGAGTGGACTCTCAGAGGCTTTTTCCCAGGGTGGAAATGGCTGCTACGAGAGGACACAGGTTTAAGGTGCTGGGGGGTTGTTACAGGGGAAATGTTAGGGGGAAGCTTTTCATACAGAGGGTGGTGGGCGAGTGGAATCGGCTGCCGTCAGTGGTGGTGGAGGCAAACTCAATAGGGACTTTTAAGAGACTCCTGGATGAGTACATGGGACTTAATAGGATGGAGGGTTATAGGTAGGCCGAGAAGGTAGGGATATGTTCGGCACAACTTGTGGGGCCGAAGGGCGTGTTTGTGCTGTAGTTTTCTATGTTTCTATTTAGTTTAGTGATGTAGTATGCCACATAGCATACCACAACTTATAACCTTTCAAAATTCCTCATTTTGATTTGTTAACCTGCTCAAACTTTTGAAAATTGATGAAAGTTATGTGATAACTTTCCGAAGATGTGTGGGCTAGGTTGATTGGCCATTCTAAATTGCCCCTTAGTGTCCCGGGATGCATAGGTTAGAGGGGTTAGTGGGTAAATATGTAGGGATATGTGGATAGGGCCTGGGTGGGATTGTGGTTGGTGCAGACTCGATGGGCCAATGGCCTCTTTCTGCACTGTAGGATTCTATGATTCTATAAACATAAACAAATTATACGGACGAACCCGTTTATCTCTCACAGGAAGTGGGCCGGATGAAGATTGAGTTGTTTGCTGATGTAGTGCCCAGGGTAGCAGAGAACATCAGGTAAAGTGCCACTGTTAATTGACAATATTTACTTTAATAATATTCTTTCTTGTTATTATCACTGACTGTATTTGTTTTCTTATTTTAGGCAGTTCTGTACTGGAGAATTCAGGTTAGTATTAGCTTTCATTCCATTTAAGAATCACGTGGTTCGATGTTATTACCAGTATTCTGAAAACTCGATGCCAAAGGAGGCCCCCAGTGTTACCAGTACGCATCAGATTTTATTTTCCTGTTTTAATTAATTGGATGTGGGTGTCGCTGGCTGGGCCATCCCTAATTGCCCTTAAACTGAGTGGCTTGCTGGGCCATTTCAGAGGACGTTCAAGAGTCAACTACATTGCTGCGAATCTGGAGTCAGGTAAGGATGGCAAATTTCCTTCCCTAAAGGATATTAGTAAACCAGATCGGTTTTTACACTGATGACGGTCAGCTTTAGACTTTCAATTCCAGATTTTTAAAAATTGTACTTTTTTAAATTTCACCATCTGCCATGGTGGGGATTCAGGCCCAGGTTCCCAGAGCATTACCCTGGGTCTCTGGATTATTTGTTTTTTAAAGTTTATTTATCAGTCACAAGTAAGGCAATGAAGTTACTGTGAAATTCCCGGAATCACCACAGTCCGGTGCCTGTTCACGTCAATGCACCTAACCAGCACTTCTTTCAGAATGTGGGAGGAAACCGGAGCACCCGGAGGAAACCCACGCAGACACGGGGAGAACGTGCAAACTCCACACAGACAGTGACCCAAGCCGGGAATTGAACCCGGGTCCCTGGTGCTGTGAAGCAGCAGTGCTAACCACTGTGCTACCATGCCGCCCCAGTGATAATACCGCTATGCCACCACCTCCCCAGATGAATTACTCATATTTTCTTTTCAACCAACCATTTATGTGGTTACTGTTTTCTTCGATCAATGATGAGCAGCAGCTTAAATCTAAAGGGATTGAGCATAAAGGGCTGAGTCGAATGAAGGTGGAACATGCTGGTGCTAATACAGCTTCTCCCTCTCTCTTTCCTGGCTATTCCAGCACCCATTCTTCATGAGTGAACGTTGTTACTGATGCTGTTTTCTACTGTGAAGACCATTGCAATGAAGCCCATGCCCCTAATTACCCATTGGTCACATCTACATTTCAGGGAATAGTTACTGAACAGCAAGAAAGTGCTGGGGTCTGAGATCACCCAACTTTCCAGAGTGGTGTGGGGTTTAATTTAAATTGGCGCACTTAGCTAAGAACAGAAGCATGCCATTTGCCCCATCAAGTCTACTCTGTTTTGTTAGCAGTGGGAGCCACCTTTCTAATTTTAATCTGCCTGCCCCCTCCCCATAGTACTTGTGAAATGCTTGTTCTCTATGTATGAGTGTGTGTGTGTCTTCTGGTGTCTACTTTGCTTCATTGTCCTCTGATTTCCCATTGTTATAATGGTTACAAAATAGATCATACACCAGCAACTTGCAGCTATCCTTGAAATCATTTTGCTGACTGCATTTCGCCTGCATAAAGGCAATCATTTGATTCTTGACCTTGGGTCAGCTGCTCATGATTTTGGATTGCAGTTGTTTTAAACTAGAAAAGACCTACAAACTTCTTCAGGGCTAGTGGTTTGTATCACTTTACTTTGGATTAATCTATTAACTCCACAGATTGAAGTTGACTTTTTTGTTTCAACAGGAAGGATGGTGTTCCTATAGGTTATAAAGGAAGTACATTCCACAGGTATGCCCTAACATTTTAAGATTCTTTTTGGGTATTGACATGGTTATAGCACTAAACATCAATCAGCACTCCATAAGACCTAGGGTTCCTTTTGAACCTGGCTGTGACTTAATTTACCTAAACACAGGGTAAATATAACAAGGCTCAGATTCAACAAAGAAACTTTGACACTGGAATTGGGCTCCTCACTATCTTGTACTGAGCCTTAATTAGATCACATTTGGGTTATAGTGTCCATTTCTGGTTTTATTTTATAGAAAAGATCCAGAGCTAATAGGGTGCAACAAAGATCTACAAGGATGATACCAGAACTGTGAACAGAATTGTTACATCAAAGAATTAGGCCTTTAGCGAATGATATCTGTGCTCGTTCTGTGGAAGCAACTTCCCTGGTTTCCACTTCCCTGGTTTCTCCACGTAACATTCTTCCTTTTCCGTTAACAATCTAATCCCCTCTTGAATGCCTTGATTTAACCTTCCTCCGCCACTTTCGAACAGCCTATTCCAGATCCTAACCACTTAATGAAGCTTTTCCTCACGCCATCATTCCTTTTTTGCCAATTACCTTAAATCTGTGAACCTCTTGCTCTCAATCCTTTCGTTAATGGGGAAGATGAAAGGGTGGATCTGGTTTCTTTCCTCTTAAAAAGAGAAAACTGAGAGATGAGCTGGTCGCAGTCCTCAAATTATGAAGCATTTGATAGAGAGTGAGAGAGAGAGAGTTCCCCCTTGTGGGGAAGAGCAAACATAGAGGCTATCCAAGAAATAGGGAATTAGAGAGCAACTTTATCCAGAGAGTAGTGGGAAGGAACTCTGCACCGCAGGAAGTGATTGAGGTGAATAGTTTGGATGCATTCAAGGGGAAGCTAAATATCCCATCCGGACCCAAGTGCAGCTAATTATATTTCGTAATCTGAATCATTATTATGTTTCTGCTTTATAATAATTCAATGCTGTGTTCAACTGGTTTGCCCCCAGCCATCACTGAGTGATAGACTTTATCTGGCTGGCTCAAATTAATTATTAATTAAAATTCAATAGCTACAATTTAACATTAAGGTAGACGTTGCTCTAAATGATTGGTTGACATCAGTAAATCTGTACTTTGGTGTAATTTCTGTTTCTTAAAGTTAACATCAAACATGTCAGTGCCCGATGTTTTCTGTTTTATTGTACTAAAACAAAAGACTATTTATGTACTTTCCTGGAGTTTTTAACTGAAAGTATGTTCTCAATCAGTTTAACAAAGCTTAATTCAGGGGAACTTTGTTGTAAAATTTAGACCTAAGGAACTGTTTTGTCATGTATCAAAACCAGAAAATTCTGCAGATGGTCACTTGGCATCCATGGGGGCAATATTCAAGTTCATGGCTCAGATTTTGCAATCAGTAGTGAAGCAAGAGCACTTACTTCTGGCCTTGAAGATAGCTGCCCAGTAAGGATCGAGCGATCTCTGTGCCGTGGTTTCCCCATTCTAGCTGTAATCTAAATAGGGGATCTCATGATGTGTAGCAACCATGTGTCAGCAAGCAGGATAAGCAGCCAATCGCAGTGGAACATTCTCACCAAGTGTAAAACAGGAAATTAAAAACATTGATTGCTTTCACTCTTAATTTAAATTTTCAAATAGTGAAGTAAATGATAAAGATGGGTTTAAGATTGAAGCTAAAATAAAGGAAACCAAACTTTTAAAAAAATGTGTGATGGTTTTATCATTATGGAGAAATTTGACATTCCACAACATAATATCAGCTTCTCGAGGCTGGTCAGGATATTTAGCAGTAATTATGAATCTGATGTATTGTTAATAAATTCTACATCATTCAACAATGTGTACCTCGTTCAAGGGTTTTTACAATGAGACGAACTGTTAGGGTGGAAGTTCTGATCAATTCAGTTGATTCCCAATGATGGAAACAACATGAACATTCCAAAGGATATGTTAACAGGACACTTAGAAAATAATGGTAGAATTGGCAGAGTCAGTATGGATTTACAATAAGGAAATCATGCGTAAAAACCCATTGGAGTTTTTTGAGGATGTAACTGGCAGAATAGATGAGGGGAAATAGGAGATAGGGATCTAGATGAGTATACGGCTTGTAGGAAGGGACTAAAGAAGGAAATTAGGAGAGCCAGAAGGGATCACGAGAAGGCCTTGGCAAGTAGAATTCAGGAAAACCCTAAGGCATTCTATAAATATGTGAAGAGTAAAAGGATGAGACGTGAAGGAATAGGGCCTATAAAAGGTGAAGGCGGGAAAATCAGTACGGAACCAGTAGAAATGGCAGAGGTGCTTAATGAGTATTTTGCCTCGGTTTTTACAGAGGAGAAGGGCCTGGGTGGATGTACTGCGGGCTTGCGGTGGACTGAAAAGATTGAGTATGTGGACTTTAAGAAAGAGGTTGTGCTGGAATCTTTGAATGGCATCAAGATAGATAAGTCGCCCGGTCCGGATGGGGTGTACCCCAGGTTAGTGTGGGAGGCGAGGGAGAGATTGCAGAGCCTCTGGCGATGATCTTTGCATCGTCGATGGAGACGGGAGAGGTGGCGGAGGATTGGAGGATTGCGGATGTGGTTCCTATTTTCAAGAAGGGGAATAGGGATAGCCCAGGAAATTACCGACCGGTGAGTCTAACCTCAGTGGTTGGTAAACTGATGGAGAAGATCCTGAGGGACAAGATTTATGAGCATTTAGAGAGGTTTAGTATGCTCAAGAATACTCAGCATGGCTTTGTCAAAGGCAGATTGTGCCTTACGAGCCTGGTAGAGTTCTTCGAAAATGTGACTAAACATATTGACGAAGGGAAAGCGGTAGATGTGGTTTATATGGATTTTAGCAAGGCGTTCGATAAGGTCCCCCGTGCAAGGCTTCTAGAAAAAGTGAGAGGGCATGGGATCCAAAGGGCTGCTGCCCTGTGGATCCAGAACTGGCTTGGCCAAAGGAGGCAGAGAGTGTGTATAGATGGGTCTTTCTCTAATTGGAGGTCGGTCACCAGTGGTGTGCCCCAGGGATCTGTTCTGGGACCCTTGCTGTCATTTTCATAAATGACCTGGATGAGGAAGTGGAGGGATGGGTTGGTAAGTTTGCCGACGACACGAAGGTTGGTGGGGTTGTGGATAGTCTGGAGGGATGTCAGAAGTTACAGAGGGACATAGATAGGATGCAAGACTGGGCGGACAAGTGGCAGATGGACTTCAACCCAGATAAATGCGTAGTGGTCCATTTTGGCAGGTCAAATGGGATGAAGGAGTACAATATAAAGGGAAAGACTCTTAGTATTGTGGACGATCAGAAGGACCTTGGGGTCCGGGTCCATAGGACTCTAAAATTGGCCCCGCAGGTGGAGGAGGTGGTCAAGAAGGCGTATGGTGTGCTGGCCTTAATCAATCGAGGGATTGAGTTTAGGAGTCCGGGGATAATGATGCAGCTATATAAGACCCTCCTAAGACCCCACTTGGAGTACTATGCTCAGTTCTGGTCGCCTCATTACAGGAAGGATGTGGAAAAGGTTGAAAGGATGCAGAGGCGATTTACAAGGATGTTGCCTGGATTGAGTGGCATGCCTTATGAGGATAGGCTGAGGGAGCTCGGTCTTTTCTCCTTGGAGAGACGTAGGATGAGAGGAGACCGAATAGAGGTATATAAGATGTTGAGAGGCATAGATCGGGTGGACTGTCAGAGGCTTTTTCCCAGGGTGGAAATGGCTGCTACGAGAGGACACAGGTTTAAGGTGCTGGGGGGTAGGTACAGGGGAAATGTTAGGGGGAAGTTTCTCACACAGAGGGTGGTGGGCGAGTGGAATCGGCTGCCGTCAGTGGTGGTGGAGGCAAACTCAATAGGGTCTTTTAAGAGACTCCTGGATGAGTACATGGGACTTAATAGGATGGAGGGTTATAGATAGGCCTAAAAGGTAGGGATATGTTCGGCACAACTTGTGGGGCCGGAGGGCCTGTTTTGTGCTGTAGTTTTCTATGTTTCTGTGAAAGTGGTAGATGTGGTATATTTAGATTTTCAGAAAGCTTTAGAGAAGGTGTCGTGCAAGAGATTAGTAAACATCGGAGCAGGAGTAGGCCATTCAGCCCTTCGAGCCTGCTTCACCATTCAACATGATCTTGACTGATCCTCTATCTCAATGCCTCACTCCAGCTCTCTTCCCATACCCACTGAAACTTTTAGAGTCTGGAAACCTATCTTTTTCCTTCTTGAGTATATTCAGAGCTCCACAGCTTTTAGTGTTAGAGAATTCCACAGCTTCACCACAAAATCAGAGTACATGGGATTGGGACGAATATTCTAGCATGGATTGAGAACTAGTTAACGAACAGAAAACAGAGACTAGGAATGAATGAATCATTTTCAGATTAGCAAGCTGTGATTAGCCAGTACTACAAGGATCAGTATTTGGGCCCCAGCTATTCACAATCGATTCACAACCACCACCCACCTGGAAGTTCCCCTCCGGGCTACTCCTCATCCTGACTGGGAAATATATCGGCCGTTCCTTCATTGCTGTGGGATCAAAATCCTGGAACTCCTTCCCTAACTGCACAGTGGGTGTACCTACACCACAGAGACTGCAGCAGTTCAAGAAGGCAACTTACGTTCTCACGGATAATTACAGACGAGCGATAAATGCCGGCGTAGCCAGCTAAACTCAGTCCTGTGAGTGAATTTTTTAAAAATCAATGATTTGGATGTGGGAATTAAATGTAATATTTCCAAGTTTGCATACTTCGAATACAAAAATGCTTCAAGGAGATTTGGAGAAGATAAGCAAGTGGGCAAAAATTTGCCAGATGGAATACAATGTGGAGAAATATGAGGTTATCCACTTTGGTAGGAAAAACAGAATAACAGAATATTTTTAAATATCGAGAGGCATGGAAGTATTGAATTTTAAAGGGACCTGGATGTCCTTGTTCATGAGTCACTGAAAGCTAACATGCAGGTACAGCAAGCAATTAAAAAGATAAAAAGATTTGAGTATAGGAATAAAAATGTCTTCTTGCAATTAAATAGATCCTTAGCAAGATCGCACTTGTGCAGTTTTGATCTCCTTACCTAAGAAAAGATAAACTTGCCATAGAGGGAGTGCAACAAAGGTTCAAAAGATCGTAGAATCTTTACAATGCAGAAGGAGGGCATTCGGCCCATTGAATCTGCACAGAATCCGTGAAAAAGCTATTTTACACTCTCTCTGTCATAAATATATTTTAGTGGCTCCTCATAATATTTTTTTCTAACATCCCATGTTAATATTGCAATAGTGATGTGGAGATGCCGGCGTTGGACTGGGGTAAACACAGTAAGAAGTCCAACAGGTTTATTTGGTAGCAAAAGCCACGTAGCTTTTGAAAGCTCGTGGCTTTTGCTACCAAATAAACCTGTTGGACTTTAACCCGGTGTTGTTAGACTTCTTACAATATTGCAATAGCCATGCGACTGCCTCCACGTTTAAGCTGGCCATTCTTCTGTTACAACAGCTTGGGTTTCTATAGCTCCTAGTAATGTTGAAAAGAACAGCCCAAGGCTCTTAGTCATTGTCATACAGCACAGGAAAGGCCCTTCGGCCCATCTTCATAGAAATCATAGAAACCCTACAGTGCAGAAAGAGGCCACTCGGCCCATTGAGTCTGCACCGACCATGATCCCACCCAGGCCCTATGCCCATATCCCTGCATATTTACCAACTAGCCCCTCTAACCTACGCATCCCAGGACACTAAGGGGAATTTAGCATGGCCAATTAACCTAATCCGCACATCTTTGGACTGTGGGAGGAAACCGGAGCACCCGGCGGAAACCCACGCAGACACAAGGAGAATGTGCAAACTCCACACAGACAGTGACCCAAGCCGGGAATCGAACCCAGGGCCCTGGAGCTGTGAAGCAGCAGTGCTAACCACTGTGCTACCGTGCCGCCGTCAGACACATAATCCAAAATTAAAACGATCCCAATCCAAAGAACTGGATTTTAAGGAAGGTCTCAAAAGAGATAAGGAGGGTGAAGAGGCAGAGGAATTTCAGGAAGACATCCACGTCCTTTCTTGTATTTATGTTTTATTTCCTGTATTTTCCTCTTTTTGTTCTGTTAAGTTTTAAATGCTGTTCATCTGTAAGTTTTTCCAGTTCTGATAAAGCTTTGTAAACAAATTGCTAACTCTGCTTTCTGTACAGTTTTTTTTTTGTTTTAATATTATTGTGTTTGATGTATATTCAAATACATTATAGCAATAGTTAAAGTTAATTACAGGAGTGTCTATTTCTGTGACTGTAGTGCCTTGGTTCCATTGGTTTACTGCAACAGAGCTTTCTATTTTTCAGGGTAATCAAGGACTTTATGATACAAGGGGGAGACTTTGTGAATGTAAGTAAAGTAATGTCAGTGTCAGTCAGCTTGTAACACTGACAATTCAGGAGATAGGGGGAAAGCTGTTTGGCTAGGTGGGGGTGGCAGAGATGGGAAGACATGTGATGAAACCCCCAAGCATAAGTTGAATAACAGTTGGAAATCCTCTGCATTGAGCTGTCACCCAAAGCTGCATCCAACCTTTGTGCCCCACAGGAATCACTGCCCTCACATGGCAGTGTGTGACGTGGATTCAGATCCTCCTTAATCGGGTAATGGGTGGAATGTGCAGGGTGAAAAGTGCAATTCAAATGCAGGCTATGTTCTGTGGCAGTTGGAGCTGAGTTGAGCGTTGTTGTGGGTGGGTGATGGGATAGAACTCTCGCCCTCCATCAGAGTTCTAGAATTTAGCTGCGGGGACTGAAATACACATTGCAGCAAAGCAGCAAGATTTCAAAACTCCCAGTGATGTGGAGAGCTGGGCAGACATAATTGGACCCCCACTCCCCATCCCCCATCCCAAGAAGTACAGAAGGAGCTTGGTCTATTTTGAGGACTGGGCCTCCTTCTCCTCCACTGCTAGGTTTTACTTTGTCCACGACAGATCCTCCAGCCAGTACGCTGTCAAAATTGTATTCGATCCCAACTCCCATTTAGAGTCATAGAGGTTTACAGCATGGAAACAGGCCCTTCGGCCCAATTTGTCCATGCCGCCCTTTTTTTTAAACCTCCAAGCTAATCCCAATTGCCCACATTTGGCCCATATCCGTCTATACCCATCGCACCCATGTAACTATCTAAATGTTTTTTAAAAGACAAAATTGTACCTGCCTCTACTACTACCTCTGGCAGCTTGTTTCAGACACTCACCACCCTCTGTGTGAAAAAATTGCCCCTCTGGACATTTTTGTATCTCTCCCCTCTCACCTTAAACCTATGCCCTCTAGTTTTGGACTCCCCAACCCTTGGGAAAAGATATTGACTATCTAGCTGATCTGTGCCTCTCATTATTTTATAGACCTCTATAAGATCACCCCTCAGCTTCCTACGCTCCAGAGAAAAAAGTCCGAGTCTATTCAGCCTCTCCTTATAACTCAAACCACCAAATCCCGGTAGCGCCCTAGTAAATCTTTTCTGCACTCTTTCTAGTTTAATAATATCCTTTCTATAATAGGGTGACCAGAACTGCACACAGTATTCCAAGTGTGGCCTTACCAATGTCTTGTACAACTTCAACAAGATGTCCCAACTCCCGTATTTAATGTTCTGACCGATGAAACCAAGTATGCCGAATGCCTTCTTCACCACTCTGTCCACATGTGACTCCACTTTCAAGGAGCTATGAACATGTACCCCTAGATCTCTTTGTTCTGTAACTCTCCCCAATGCTCTACCATTAACTGAGTAAGTCCTGCCCTGGTTTAATCTACCAAAATGCATCACCTCTCATTTGTCTTAATTAAACTCCATCTGCCATTCGTCAGCCCACTGGCCCAATTGATCAAGATTCCATTGCAATTGGAGATAACTTTCTTCACTGTCCACAATGTTACCAATCTTGGTGTCATCTGCAAACTCACTAACCATGCCCCCTATATTCTCATCCAAATCATTAATATGCCTGAATTTAAGATATTCCTGCCTGATTCTGGTGGATGCATGGTTCCCGACAATAACACTGGAGAGGATTTGGTGCAAAACAATATCGGAAGCCTGTTACTATAATTCCTAGCTATGTCATTGCTTGGTTTCTTTTGATGAAGAGCGTTTCCTCCTCCCACCCCACCCCCACAAAATTCAAATAAGAATGTGTTCCCACATTATTGTATAAATCACCAAGTGAGCAGGCTGGAAATGTTAAGACCTCAGGCTGATGGTAGTGGAATGGGAGGAGAAAGCCAGTAAGGCACAGTCTCCTACCAGCACCACATGGAAATCATAGGGGTGAGCATTATATCATAGAATCCCTACAGTGCAGAGGAAGGCTATTCGGCCAATCGAGTCTGCACCAACCACAATCCCACCCAGGCCCTATTCCCATAACCCCACATATTTACCCTGCTAATCCCCCTGACGCTAAGGTCAATTTAGCATGGTCAATCGACCTAACCTGCACATCTTTGGACACCACAGATTGAATTGCCTTTGTTTCAAAAATGCTACAGCGTAATTACAAGGTTAGTAATAGTTTACACACCTTTAAATGCGTCAGCATGAAACTTGTTGCCCAGTTTGAGTGAACCTTTGAGTTTTGGGTATTCGTAACCATTATGAGGGAGCAGCTGTTCTTCAATTTGAACAAACCAGAAGAAACGGGATTTAATATCGGTCATAGATGCACCCAATCCCTTACCTCTTTTATTGTTAAGTATTCTTCAAATATCTTATGGAAGTGAGCATTATATAGGTATATGACAGTTCACTGTGTTTTGTGTGAATGCAAATCTGAAGCATTTCAAGTGTAATCTTCTAAATCCTCGAGTTTTCTTTGTATTACCCACATGCTTAAATTTATACGCTAGTAGAAACTGTACCATGTGATTATTTTTTTTAACAAAAATACATGTTCCCTTTTTTTGTGTTTGCTGGTATTTTCCTTTCTATAATAATGCAACTAACATCTTGTTCACAGGGAGATGGAACTGGTGTTTGTAGCATTTATAGAGGACCATTTGCAGATGAAAACTTCAAATTGAGACACAATGCCCCAGGTCTTTTATCCATGGTAAGGGAATCCAAAGCTATTTATGTAGCATTTCTATGACATTCAGTTCAGTGAAAAATTAGTATTTGTTAAGGGAAGAAAGACATATTTGCAATTATATAGCACTCTTCACAACCACCAGACATCTCAAAGTGTTTACTGTTCATGAAATGTTTTTGAAGAGTAGTCAGTGTTATACTGTAGGCACCACAACTGCTAGTTTGCACTCAGCAAGCTTCCACTAACAGCAATGTGATAATAGCCAGATAATCTGTTAATTCAGATATAAATATGGGTAACCCCATGTTCTTCTGCAAAATGGTGCCATGGGATCTTTACATCCACCCAAGCAGGGTGATGGGGGGTGGTATTTAGATTAATGCTTAAAGACTGTACCTCCAGCAGTGCAGAGCTCCTTCAGTACTGCACTGAAGCGTTTGTGTTCACACCCTGGAGTGGAACTTGAACCTGGTGGATGGAAACTCCAAATCTGTATTGAAACTTTTCTTTTAAGCACTGTGCTAACCAATTTATTTTCTGAACTTCCAACAGGCAAACAGTGGCCCAAATACAAATGGTTGCCAGTTCTTTATTACATGCTCTAAATGTGATTGGCTCGATGGGAAACATGTTGTTTTTGGTAAGGAAACAGAAGTATATCCAAAAGACTTCGGTAGATGCGGTTGTTGTTCATTGGATTTGTGTCTATAGTTTAGAGTCAATAGAAAAGTAAACCTTTCATAAAGGCAGCACAGTGATTAGCACTGCTGCCTCACAGCGCCAGGGATCCGGGTCCGATTCCTGGCTTGGGTCACTGTCTGTGTGGAGTTTGCCTGTTCTCCTCATGTCTGCATGGGTTTCAGGGAGATTAGCAGGGTAAATATGTGGCATTGCGGGGATGGGGCCTGGATGGGACTGTGGTCAGTGCAGACTCTATGGGCCAAATGGCCTCCTGCACTGTAGGATTCTTTGAAAATATAGAAAAGACAAATTTTCAGGTTTCTCATCCAAATTTTACAAATAAAAACTCCATCTCTGTCTGCTCCTTGGTCGTTAAAGTTAATAAATCTGTGGTAATTATGGGAGTACTAGATAGTCACAGTGTAACTGATAGGTGACAGACCTGTTTCAATAATGCCAATTTCCTCACCAAAGTGGCTCTTTGCTTCCTTGCAAGTGAGTGTTAGAAGATGAAATGTAGCATCCTCGCAATCCTGATTCTGTCATCAGCCAAACTCAGATAGTTATGCTAGGGTTCAGAATGAGAAATCCTGACCAATTTCCTCCTCCCTTAACTGGGGAAGTTAAGATCAAAGGTAACAGTCCTAATGCCACCAGAATTTATTTTTCAAGAGCTTTATTTTTAAGAGTATAGGTGACTGTAGCTTCTGACAGATTGCATGCAAATAATTTTGGAATTCCTTAGATACTGAAACAGTCTGTGCCCAAATGGAGCAAGACCTGGGCTTGTGCTTACAAATGGCATTCATGCCACACAGGTGCCAGGCAACGACCATCTGCAACAAGAGAAAATTAAACATCGCCCCTTGAGATTCAATGACATTAACATTGCTGAATCCCCCGACGTGAAACTGAACTGGACGAGCCATGTAAATACTGTGGCTACAAAAACAGGTCAGAGGCTGTGAATTCTGTGGTGATTAACTCACAATCTGACTCTCCAAAGTCTGTTCACCATCTACAAGGTACACGTCAGGAGTGTGATAGAATACTCTCCACTTACATGAATGAGTGCAACTCCAACAACACTTAGAACAAAGCATCCCACTTGATTAGCTTCCCATCCACAAACATTTACTCACTCCACCACTGACACACAGTGGCAGCAGTGTGTACCATCTACAAGATGCACTGCAGGAACTCACCAAGGCTCCTTTGTCAGCACCTTCCAAACCCATGACCACTACCATCTAGAAGGACGAGGGCAGCAGATACATGGGAATACTGCCTGGAAGTTCCCCTCCAGTCACTTACCATCCTGACTTGGAAATATATCACTGTTCCTTCACTGTCACTGAGTCCAAATCCTGGAATTCCCTCCCTAACAGCACTGTGTGTGTACCTACACCTCAGGGACTGCAGTGGTTCAAGAAGGCAGCTCACCACCACCTTCTGAAGGCAGATAGGGTTGGGCAACAAATGCTGGCCAAGCTCATGAGTTAATATAAAAAGCTTTTCAAAACTGCAGACTTAATAATGTTGAGAGGGCAGATGGCTGTTTTTGTTCTTTTTTGGATTTGATATTTCTCATTTGAGGAAATGAGAATATTTCTAGAATTATTTTCCACAGAAGAGTGTTAGGGTATCAGTGTGAAAGAAGAAAATCTTTAGCATTTCTCCTTTTGTGCACAGGGGCAATACTGTGGCGCAGTGGCTAGTGCTGCTGCCTCACAGCGCCAGGGTCCCAGGTTCAATTCCAGCCTTGGGTCACTGTCTGTGCGGAGTTTGCACATTCTCCCCGTGTCAGCGTAGGCTTCCTCCGATTTCCTCCCACAGTCCAAAAATATGCAGGTTAGGTTGATTGGCCATGGTAAATTGCCTCAGTTTCAGAGGGACTAGCAGGGTAAATACGTGGGGTTACAGAGATAGGGCCTGAGTGGGATTGTTGTTGGTGTAGTCTCGATGGGCCAAATGGCCTCCTTTCGCACTGTAAGGATTCTATGATTTTAACATTCGATATGATTGTTCCCAGGCCGAAGCCAATGCTTTTCTGCAGCTGGCCACTAGGGAGCGCTTAAATGTTTTGGGTGGAGTAGCTTGTGCATATTTTCCTATCTTCCCTGTGATAGCAGCTTGTATTCAGAGAATGGTTATTGCACTGGCATTTCTAATTTGCACTCTGTCAACAGAGATCAGGGCAAGAATTCATAGTGTGGAAAAAATTAAGTGCAGCCTCTTGGTCTGTTACTGATACATTTCATTAAAACATGCCCTTGTAAGGTCCCATTTTATTTATTGATTTAATTTTTAGAAGGAACCAATAATGTCTTGTTAAAATTTTATTTTATCCAGGTAAAATTATTGATGGCTTACTCGTAATGAGGAAAATTGAGGTAAGCAATGATCTATTTTGGTAATATTTATAACTGAAAAGCAAATACTGTAGCTGAGTTAAATATTTGCTATTCAAACAGTGAGGTGCTGTCTGCTGCCAAATATTTTTGTTTGCATCTAATATACACATGTAGTTCACCAGAAAAATTACATGAAGCAGACTTTTATGGTCCCTCCAGCCAGCAGGATCTTCTGGTCCCACTGGCAAGAGACAGGGGAGGTGTTGACCTAGTGGTATTATCGTAGACTATTAATCCAGAAACTCAGTAAATGTTCTGGGGACCCGGGTTTGAATCCCTCCACGACAGATGGTGGAATTTGAATTCAATTTTTAAAAATCTGGAATTAAGAATCGACTGATGACCATGAAATCATTGTTGATTGTCGGAAAAGCCCACCTGGTGCATTAATGCCCCTTCGGGAAGGAAATCTGCCATCCTTTCCTGATCTGGCCTACATGTGACCCCAGAGCCACAGCAATGTGATTGACTCTCAGCTGCCCTCCACGGGCAACTAGGGATGGGCAATAAATGCTGGCTCAGCCAGCGACACCCAAACCCCACGAATGAATAAAAAAAATGATGGAAAGGCTTTGAAGAGTCAGGAAGTCAACACTCGCAAAAGAATGCGCTGCCTCAGACCAGCCTGTCCATAACAGCATTACAATGCCCCCATATTCTCCCCCCTCCCTCCCTGCAACTGAACAGTATAACCAGGTTATTCCCCATGCCCATTCCTCATCATGCTGAATCTATTTCCTGGCCACCACACCCTGCAATCTGATTCTAGTTTAATGGTCTACCTACTCTGTAACTGTTTCATTTGAACACTGACCCTGGTTTTGACACCCATATACTGCCACATGGAAGATTGAATAGTATATTAAGTTTTTGGTTGTGAAAATAAAGCAGCATGTTCTATATGAAGGTTTTCACATTTGTTATCTCGTCATTAATATATCTTCTGCCTGCAGAATGTCCCTGCTGGACCCAGCAACAAGCCTAAACTTCCGGTGGTGATTGCACAGTGTGGAGAAATGTAGAGTAGACTGATAAAGGAAAGTCTGGTTCTGAGAAGTGTAAAGAGATCTGCACTATGCCCCGCATGTTATTTGTCATGGTGTCCATGGAAGCTAAATGGTCGTTGGTTGTTTTGGAGATCTGGGATTTTGACTTCAAAGTTTTTCACCTAAGATCCTCACCTAGGCCAATAGGAAATTTCCGTGCTATGAATGAGCTAATCTAAAATCATTTCTGCTCTGAAAAGAAATCATTTTGATACAGATATTTATTTTTAAACCTCACCTTGGGACAAAAATATAGCCCCGGTGAACAGCTGGCTTATGAGCATGTTTCTGAATCTGAATCAAAAAAAGACTGTCCAGAAAATGAGCCTTTTATTTGTAACTATAATCTTGGTTTAATGGTCTTTCTTAATAACCAAACTTCAAGTTATTGATTTTCATTTTTTCCAAAAGGAATCTGCATTGTTAAATTCCAGTTAAAGCAAAGCTGAGTGTTACTACTGCAGCTTATATTCAGTTTATATTTGTTTTTCAGACCACAGCATTTTCTAATGAGCCAAATGGACAGTGTCAATTAATAAATTTGAAATAAAACTTTTGACTACGTTATTTAGCGTGTGAGTGGTGATAATTCCAAGTATTAACCATTTTATGGAATTCCTTTTGCAAAGGATTGGAACCCAAATACTGTATGAATTGGGAAACAATTCTAAATTTCATGTATCTCTGATATTCACAGCTAATATATTATAATTCTTTATTGAGTACTGACAGCAATTAGGAGGGAATTGGCCCAAAATAACTGGACAGGTAAGTTAACAAATGAGCGGATGAATCGAGAATGGGAAGTCTTCAAATATAAAAGTACAAAATAAATACATTTCTAATCAGGCCAGATGTAGTTTGAGTTAATGTAGTGTTAGAGTGCCATTTTGAGTACAAAGTGTTCATATAAGCCTTTCTCATATGTAATTGTTTTACTGCCATCTGTTGAGGGTTCTGAGCATGTGTGGGTTTTGGAGGGTTTTTCAGTCTGCAGGAGAGTGTTGCGTAAGCAAGATCTGTTTTACTAGTGCTCCTGTTTTGATCGTTACTACTGTTGTGCTGAGTTGCAGTTATTGTTAAATCTTGTTATTTATATAAAGAAGGCCATTATTTAAACAACGCTTTTGATTACCCTTACTTGTGGTCTCAAGTTACCACATCCTTTTGGCAAAGAGGAGAAAATGACAAGAAAAGAAAACAAAGTTTTTCCATGTTCAGGGTGGCGATATGGAGTTGCGTACAGTGAACCACTATTTTCATCATGGGTTTATTCGATGGAATTTCAAGTTAGCAATACCATTGCTATGTTCGGGGCAGTTAGTGAGTTCAATGAGAGAAGCAAAGACTGGGCTGAATGATTGGAGAAGTTGCGGCATTTTTTAGCAAACGGAATGGAAGATGAGGGGAAGCAGCGTTCGATTGTTCTGTGTGTGTGGGACAAAGACTGAAGATGATGAGGGATCTGGCTATGCCACAGAAGCCAGGGGAGATTTCGTTAGCAGATTTGAATGCTCTAGTCCAGAATCAACACAACTCAAAGCCCTTGGTCTTTGTGCAAAGATTAAGATTTTATAGCCATTTTCAAAAAGGTTAATCGGTAGCTAACTTTGTGGCAGAATTATGCCTGCTTTCAGAACACTGATTTTGGAACAGTTTTAGAAGATATTCTCAGAGATAGGCTGGTCTGTGGCATTAGTGAGAACAGCATTCAGCTGATTGCTGAATGAAGGTGCACTCATGGCGTGGACAAGGTATTGGAAGCAAAGAACAATACAGGAACAGGCCCTTAGGCCCTCCAAGTCTGCGCCGCTCATGTGCCCACTAGACCATTCTTTTGTATCCCTCTATGCCCAGTCTGTTCATGTGGCTATCTAGATAAGTCTTAAATGATCCCAGCGCGTCCGCCTCAATCACCTTGCTTGGCAGTGCATTCCAGACCCCCACCACCGTCTGTGTAAAATACATTCCCCTGACATCTGTGTTGAACCTTGCCCCCCTCACCTTGAACCCATGACCCCTTGTGTTCGTCACCTCCGACCTGGGAAAAAGCTTCCCACTGTTCACCCTATCTATGCCCTTCATAATTTTATACACCTCTATTAGGTCACCCCTCATCCTCTGTCTTTCCAGGGAGAACAACCTCAGTTTACCCAATCTCTCCTCATAACTAAGCCCCTTCATACCAGGCAACATCCTGGTAAACCTTCTCTGTACTCTCTCCAAAGCCTCCACGTCCTTCTGGTAGTGTGGCGACCAGAACTGGATGCAGTATTCCAAATGTGGTCTAACCAACATTCTATACAGCTGCAACATCATATGCCAATTTTTATATTCTATGCCCCGTCCAATAAAGGCAAGCATGCCATATGCCACCTTCACCACCCTCTTCACCTGTGCTGCCATCTTTAAGGATCTGTGGACTTGTACACCCAGGTCCCTCTGTGTGTCTATACTCCTGATGGTTCTGCCATTTATTGTATAGCTCCCCCTTACATTAGATCTACCGAAATGCATCACTTCGCATTTATCTGGATTAAATTCCATCTGCCATTTCTCCGCCCAATTTTCCAGCCTATCTATATCCTGCTGTATTCTCTGACAATGTTCATCACTATCCGCAACTCCAGCAATCTTTGTGTCATCCGCAAACTTACTGATCACACCAGCTACATCTTCCTCCAAATCATTTATATATGTCAGAAACAGCAGAGGTTCCAGTACAGAGCCCTGCGGAACACCACTAGTCCCAGACCTCCAACCGGAAAAAGACACCTCCACTGCTACCCTCTGTCTTCTATGGCTAAACACAGTAAGAAGTCTCACAACACCAGGTTAAAGTCCAACAGGTTTATTTGGTAGCAAATACCATAAGCTTTCGGAGCATTGCTCCAAAAGCTTATGGTATTTGCTACCAAATAAACCTGTTGGACTTTAACCTGGTGTTGTGAGACTTCTTACTGTGCTTACCCCAGTCCAACGCCGGCATCTCCACTTCTATGGCTAAAGCCATAGATTCACTATGGCTAAGCCAGTTCTCCACCCATCTAGCTAGCTCACCTTTTATCCTGTGAGATTTAACCTTTTGCACCAGCCTGCCATGAGGGACCTTGTCAAATGCTTTACTAAAATCCATATAGACGACATCCACGGCCCTTCCCTCGTCAATCGTTTTTGTCACCTCCTCAAAAAACTCAACCAAATTTGTGAGGCATGACCTCCCTCGTACAAAACCATGCTGTCTATCGCGAATGAGATTATTCAGTTCTAAATGCGCATATATCCTATCTCTAAGAATCTTCTCCAACAACTTCCCTACCACGGACGTCAGGCTCTCCGGCCTATAATTACCCGGGTTATCCTTCCTACCCTTCTTAAATAACGGGACCACATTTGCTATCCTCCAATCCTCTGGGACCTCACCTGTGACCAGTGAAGAGACAAAGCCATAAAAGTAGATAAATCGTAAGCTCAAGATTAATTGTGGCGTAGGCTGCTATTGGAAGCAAGGGAGAAGATCGCAGGGGCTCTGACCCAAATTTTCAATTCCTCTCTGGCCACAAGGGAGGTGCCAGAGGACTGGAGAACAGCTAATGTGGTTCCACTATTTAAGAAGGGTTGTAGAGATAAACCAGGGCACCACAGACCAGTGAATTGCACATCAGTGGTAGGGAAACTATTAGAGAAAAGTCTGAAGGAGCGCATCTATCTCCACTTGAAGAGACAAGGCTTGATCAGGGATAATCATCATAGCTTCATCAGAGGGAGGTCATGCCTAATAAATTTGATTTAATATTTTTAGGAGCTGACCAGGTGTGTAGATGAGGGTAGTGCAGTCAGTGTAGTTTATATGGATTTCAGCAAAGCCTTTGACAAGGTCCCACATGGGAGATGTGTAAAGAAGGTAAATACAGATGGGATACAGAGTAATTTGATAAAGTGGATTCAAAATTGGCTCAGTTGTAGGAGACGGAGGGTGATGACAGAAGGCTGCTTTAGTGACTGGAAGCCTGTGTCCAGTGGCATACCACAGGGATCTGTGTTGGGCCCCCTCTTAGTCATCATTTATATAAATGACATTGATGACTATGTGGGGGGTTGGATTAGTAAGTTTGCGGATGACACAAAGATTGAACAAGTGGTTAAGTGAGGTGGAATGTCTTGGGCTACAAGAAGATATAGACGGAATGGTCAAATGGGCAGATAAGTGGCAGATAGAATTTAACCCTGAAAAGTGTGAGGTGATACACTTTGGAAGGGGTAATTTGACGAGGAAGTACTCAATGAATGGTAGGACACAGGAAGTTCTGTGGAACAAAGGGACCTTGGCTGTTTATCCACAGATCTCTGAAAGCGGAAGGGCATGTTAGTAGGGTGGTGAAAAAGGCACATTGGACACTTGCCTTTATCAATCGAGGCATAGATTACAAAAGCAGGGAAGTCATATTGGAGTTTTAAAGAACTTTGGTGAGGCCACAGCTAGAGTACTGTGTGCAGTTCTGGTCGCCACATTATAGGAAGGATGTGATTGCACTGGAGGGAGTGCAGAGGAGATTCACCAGGATGCTGCCTGGGATGGAACATTTTTAAGTTATGAAGAGAGGTTGGATAGGCTTGGGTTGTTTCTGTTGGAGCAGAGAAGACTGAGGGGCGACCTGATCGAGGTGTATAAAATTATGCGATGCATGGACAAAGTGGATAAGGAGCAGCTGTTCCCCTTAGTTGAAGGGTCAGTTACAAGGGGCCATAAGTTCAAGGTGAGGGGCAGGTGGTTAAGGGGGGATGTGAGGAACAGCTTTTTACCCAGAGGGTGGTGACGGTCTGGAATGCGCTGCCTGAGAGGGTGGTAGAGGCGGGTTGCCTCACATCCTTTAAAAAGTACCTGGATGAGAACATGGCACATTATAACATTCAGGGCTGGCAGGTGGGATTAGGCGGGAGTGCAGGTGTTTCTAATGTGTTGGTGCGGACTCGATAGGCCGTGGGGCCTCCTCTACGCTGTATGATTCTATGAAATGGCAGCCAGTAATAACAGAGATATTGTTATTGATGGGCGGCACGGTGGCACAGTGGTTAGCACTGCTGCCTCACAGCACCAGGGACCTGGATTCAATCCCCGACTTGGGTGACTATCTGTGTGCAGTTTACACTTTATCCCGTGTCTGCGTGGGTTTCATCCAGGTGCACCAGTTTCCTCCCACAGACCAAAAGACGTGCAAGTTAGGTGGATTGGCCATAGTAAATTGCCCCTTAGTGTCAAGGGGACTAGCAGAGTAAATGCATGCGGTTATCGGGATAGGGCCTGGGTGGGATTGTGGTCAGTGCAGACTCGATGGGCCGAATGGCCTCCTTCTGCATTGTAGGGATTCTATGATATTCAGCAGGCAAATGAGAGTCCCCTGGTGAGGACACTGCACAAAGTAGAACAAGAAGCTGCAAGCAGATGGAGTGTTTTAGGTGTGGAGGACCACACTACGTGAATCATTGCAAGTTGATGGATGCTGTTTTGTTACCGATGCAGCAAGAAAGGGCATTTAGTGAAGAAATGAAGAGATACAAAGAGCAAGGCGAGCAGAAAATTTTAATTCAAAGAAGCCTCAATCAGTTACTATGTGGAAAGCTGGCAGCAGGCGAATGCACAAGCTTACGGCATGTTCAATTTCAATGATTCGTGAGCAGAGCCTATTTTTACTGCAGTGGTGGTGGATGGTTAGCAAAGTAAGATGGAGGTGGACACAGGAGGCTCTGCGAGTGTAATTAGTGAAGAGATCTGCAAGTCGGTGTGCGACTCTAATCGAGCTCCAGCTCTTATTCTGACAGAGATTAGCTTTCAACGTACACGGGAGAGTCCATAACATTACACGGGCTGTTGGAAATCCATATTGTATATAATAGTCAAGTAGAAAGGGCACGCCTCCTTGTGGTCAAAGGGAAGGGGCCGAGTTTGCTAGCGCTTGACTGGCTCAGCACAATCAAGAACACAATGGTGACCGAGGATGTTGTTAAAAGTTACTCGGAGGTGTTCAAGAATGAACTGGGCACATTGCGTGGTTTCTATGAAATTGTACATAGATCCTCGGGCTACTCTGCACTCTTTCAATCCCAGAACAGTGCCCTAAACAATGAGAAGGAAAGTGGAGGAGGCAAAATACCGCGAATGCTGAAATCTGAAACAAAAACAGAAAAATGCTGGATAATCTCAGCAGGTCTAACAGCATCTGTGGAGAAAGAGTAGAGCCAATGTTTCAAGTGGAGGAGGAGCTGGAATGGCTGCAAGACTTGGAATCATTGAGCCTATTCAGTTTTCTCATTGGGCAGCTCCAGTTGCTCCTGATGATGACACGGTGCACATACATGGAGACTAAAGCTCGCAATGACCCAGGTTTCCAAGTTAGATGCTTAGCCATTACCTAGGATGGAGGATTTGTTTTCAACACTTGTCGGAGGTGAGACGTTTTCAGCACTGGACACGAGCCAGGCATATCAACAACTCTTTCTGGTGGAAGATTTGAAGCAGTATGTGATCATCGACACGTGTAAAGGGTTGTTCAAGAACAATCGTTTGGTTTTTGGCATATCTGGTGATCTTTCAAAGGACGCTGGACAACTTGTAGGTCATAATGCAATTGCAAAGCTCCTGACTTACTTTCATATCGTCAAGACATTATTTTCATTATATTTCTGTCCTGATGAGAGATTGAAATTTAAGCAGTGGGGGGAGTGTTACAGCATGTAATTTTGAGTCCATAGTGTTTTTATAAGCCTTTCTCCCCCAATATAATTGTTTTACTGGCGTCTGTTGAGGGTTTTGAGCATGTGCAGGTTTTGGAGGACTTTTCAGTTTGCAAAGAGTGTTGTAAAAGTAAGACCTGTTTTACTAGTGCTTCTGTTTTCAGTTATTACTTGTGCTGAGTTGCTGTTCTTGTTAAACTTTGTGATTTATTTATATAATGATCATTCTTTAAACAACACATTTGACTACCTTATTTGCAGTCTCAATTACCACACGGATATGGGTAACATAAATAATTAGAGAGTTTCAAACTGAACAAATTTAAAAGGAGCACATTGAATAAAATTATTACTAACAGTACATTGGAAAACTGAGAAATACAAAATGTTTGAGGAGCAGAAAATATGGAATTAGGTTGTTATGAGTATGAGAAAGATTAGTAATTAATACCAAAGGAAATAATATCGGCCTTTTATATATACAAAGGAAAAGTTAGTGACTATGGGATCACTCAAGGATAATGGTACCAGCCTAATTGTGGGGAGTATGCTGTGAATATGAAATATTTTATATTATTTTCTACAAATGATGGTGGAAGTGAGACTGGGTGTCATTGTGGATTAGGGACGATTGTTAGAAATAATGAGCAGAACTCGAGATGGCAAAGTTTACACGTCCTGGTGGCAAACACCCCAGATTATGGCAGGAAATTAGTGAGAGGTTCAGCAAATACTCCAGCCGCAGTCTTTCAAATATGAATTTTGTTCTCTGGGATTTGAAGTTTGATGTGGAGATGCCGGCGTTGGACTGGGGTAAACACAGTAAGAAGTTTAACAACACCAGGTTAAAGTCCAACAGGTTTATTTGTTAGCAAAAGCCCATTTTGCTACCAAATAAACCTGTTGGACTTTAACATGGTGTTGTTAAACTTCTTACTATTTTGAAGTTTGCCCATATTAACAGGGTTGTTTTAAGAATGGTGGAAAGCAGGTTTTGTATAGCATAATCACAATAACTTCTATTAGGGACAAACTTTGAGAACCACGTTTCAAGAGGAAATGGGTGAGTGTTTAGAAAGGCATGTGTTGACCAAGGGCAGGCAGAAAGATTTGTTATTGCCAACTTGATAAATTTAACAGCTCTTTGAAGAGATGATTGGACAGATAACAGGAGTACATTGGAGCAGTGAATATAGATTTTCAGATGGCATTTAATAAACTGTCTCCAGAAACATGGTAGAATATTTTGGCATATCTCATGAGGAAAATTAGCAGCAATGATAGTTGACTAACTGAAAACAAAGGTAGAGCAATAAGTTATGCTTCATTTGTGGATTTATTGCATTAACTAGAAACTTTCAAGTAACTGAACAAATGACAACTTGAAACTGATCAAAATGTATTTATTATTTTTGTATGTTGAAAAAATATAGTGGCCATTTTTAATCTTTACAATGTAATCGTTATTCAATATTGTAGCCAAAAGCCATTTCAAATAGAATCAAAAGAAAAAATGGTCACTTTTCATAGTGAGATGTAGGTTGAATGTGGTTAGTAGATCCAGGAACCAGAATGATGGCAATTGAAACCTGCAGAATAACTGTCGGCAGCACAGAATTGGGCTTTTTATCCTATCTGATTTATGCTGACATTTGGACTTTGCAAGTCTCCTCCCACTCCTCTTCATCTCAAACCCAGGAAGTTAGTATCAATGGTGAACATCAGGATTTCAATTCCTGAATCTTGGTCCAGTTTTATAGAAACCCTACAGTGCAGAAGGAGGCCATTCGGCCCATCGAGTCTGCACCGACTACAATCCCGCCCTGGCCCTACCCCCATTTCCCTACATATTTACCTGCTAATCCCTCTAACCTACACATCTCAGGACACTAAGGGGCAATTTTAGCATGGCCAATCGACCTAACCCGCACATCTTTGGACTGTGGGAGGAAACCGGAGCACCCGGAGGAAACCCACGCAGACACGAGGAGAATGTGCAAACTCCACACAGAGAGTGACCCAAGCCGGGAATTGAACCCAGGTCCCTGGAGCTGTGAAGCAGCAGTGCTAACCACTGTGCTAGCGTGCCGCCCTGTAACCTGGTCTCAATTCACTTTTGCTGTTTGTAAGTAACCCATCAAAATTATTTTTATATTCCAAGGGCAATGATTAAGCAAACATTTCAGGATGAGAAGGAAAAGTAATGTAAAATAGTACAGGTGAAGAAATCTCACATGATGGAATAGAATAAAAAATAGCTTGAAGAATGTATCTAGAAAAGAAACCAAAAACAATATTTAGTGTACGCGGACAGATGTTTGTGAATTTAAATGTTGACTAATTGTGCTACTTCAATGCAATATTACTTCACTATTTGCTCATTGTTACAATGCTGTGTAAGTTCAGCATAGATTCTCAGGTGTATGTCAGATTGTTCTGTATTTACCAGTTGGATGATTTATTCATTCTGCACAGGTGGCCTGAATCCAACATTTTCTATTTCAACTTTCGGAAGTTTAAATAATTGTGTTCCTGTTGATGCCTGTTTATGCCATTGCGGAAATAATTTATTTTTAAAAATCATATTGTCTTGCAAGATGCTGTTCTTTTCCTGATAAGCACATTCATCCCCATCATAAATTGCACAACAACTGTTCATTAATACAGTACTGGCACAGTGATTAGCACTGCTGCCTCACAGTGCCAGATACCCAGGTTCGATTCCCGGCTTGGGTCACTGGACGTTCTCCCCCTGTCTCCGTGGGTTTCCTCCGGATACTCCGATTTCCTCCCACAATCTGAAAGACGTGCTGGTTAGGTGCATTGACCCGAACAGGCGTCGGAGTGTGGGGACTAGGGGAATTTTGCAGTAACTTCATTGCAGCGTTAATGTAAGCCTTACTTGTGAATAATAAATAAATAAACTTTACTTTTGAACAGGTTGCAGCAAAACCTTCTGGCCAGATTTTTTCATATTAGAAACATAATGTAAAATATTGAGAGAGCTATATTTAACATATGTGTACATATTACAGAGAAGGAGGTGCTGGAAGTCTTAAAGCGCATCAAGGTAGATAAATCTGCAGGACCTGATGAGATATATCCCAAGACATTGTGGGAGGCTAGGGAAGAAATTGCGGCTCCCCTAGCTGAGATATTTGAATCATCGATAGTCATGGGTGAGGTGCCTGAAGATTGGAGAGTGGCAAATGTTGTGCCTTTGTTTAAAAAGGGCTGCAGGGAAAAGCCTGGGAACTACAGCCTAGGACAGAGTTGAGGAGGAACTTCTTCTCAGAGGATGGTGAATCTCTGGAATTCTCTGCCCACTGAAGTGGTGGAGGCTACCTCGTTGAATATGTTTAAATCACGGATAGATGGATTCCTGACCGGTAAGGGAATTAGGGGTTATGGGGATCATCCGGGTAAGTGGAACTGATCCACTTCAGATCAGCCATGATCTTATTGAATGGCAGGGCAGGTTCGAGGGGCTAGATGGCCTACTCCTGCTCCTATTTCTTATGTTCTTACAGGCCAGTTAGCCTCACATCTGTGGTGGGTAAATTGTTGGAAGGTATTTTGAGAGACAGGATCTACAGGCATTTAGAGATGCAAGGACTGATTAGGGATAGTCAGCATGGCTTTGTGAGTGGAAAATCATGTCTCACAAATTTGATTGAGTTTATTTGAAGGGGTAACCAAGAAGGTAGATGATGGCAGTGCAGTTGATGTTGTTTACATGGACTTTAGCAAGGCCTTTGACAAGGCACCGCATGGTAGGTTGTTGCATAAGGTTAAATCTCATGGGATCTAGGGTGAGGTATCTAAATGGATACAAAATTGGCTTCTTGACAGAAGCCAGAGGGTGGTTGTAGAGAGTTGTTTTTTTCAAACTGGAGGCCTGTGACCAGCAGTGTGCCTCAGGGATCAGTGCTGGGCCCACTGTTATTTGTCATTTATATTAATGATTTGGATGAGAATATAGGGGGCACGGTTAGTAAGTTTGCAGATGACACCAAGATTGGTGGCATAGTGGACAGTGAGGAACGTTATCTCCAATTGCAGCGGGATCTTGATCAATTGGGCCAGTGGGCTGACGAATGGCAGATGGAGTTTAATTTAGACAAATGCGAGGTAATGCATTTTGGTAGATTGAACCAGGGCAGGACTTACTCAGTTAATGGTAGGGCGTTGGGGAGAGTTACAGAACAAAGAGATCTAGGGGTACATGTTCATAACTCCTTGAAAGTGGAGTCACAGGTGGACAGAGTGGTGAAGAAGGCATTCGGCATGCTTGGTTTCATTGGTCAGAACATTGAATACAGGAGTTGGGACGTCTTGTTGAAGTTGTACAAGACATTGGTAAGGACACACTTGGAATACAGTGTGCAATTCTGGTCACCCTATTATAGAAAGGATATTATTAAACTAGAAAGAGTGCAGAAAAGATTTACTAGGATGCTACCGGGACTTGATGGATTGAGTTATAAGGAGAGGCTGAATAGACTGGGACTTTTTTCTCTGGAGCGTAGGAGGCTGAGGGGTGACCTTATAGAGGTCTATAAAATAATGAGGGGCATAGGCAAGGTAGATAGTCAATATATTTTCCCAAAGGTAGGGGAGTCTAAAACTAGAGGGCATAGGTTTAAGGTGAGAGGGGAGAGATACAAAAGTGTCCAGAGGGGCAATTTTTTCACACACAGGGTGGTGAGTGTCTGGAACAAGCTGCCAGAGGTAGTAGTAGAGGCGGGTACAATTTTGTCTTTTAAAAAGCATTTAGATAGTTACATGGGTACGATGGGCATAGAGGGATATGGGCCAAATGCGGGCAATTGGGACTAGCTTAGGGGTTTTTAAAAAAAAGGGCAGCATGGACAAGTTGGGCCGAAGGGCCTATTTCCATGCTGTAAACCTCCATGACTCTATATATTCAAATCAGAATGTAGTGAGAAATCACAATATCTGAAAGAAGTTGATATTTCATGGCTTCCTCAGATAAGGATGTAATTTGAGGAACTGGGGAGGGCTGAGAAGAGCGAAAATTCCCCCAATTAACCAGTTTCTAAAAAAGAAGCTGCTGGTAGGTTTGCCAATCTTGGCGTTGTGGAATTGTTTATCCCAGGATGCCAATTGGTGGATTTTAGGAAGACCAGGGTGAAAATATGCTGTTACCACCTAGTTTTTCTAGCTCATTGGCATAGCTTGCACGAGTGTGCAGCGCACACATAGCTTGCACTGAACGAGATGAGTGTGCAGCGCACACTGATGGTAGGTGGGGGAAATTGGAAACAACGGAAAAGGTTGGGACAACCCTGGAACACCTGGATAACAAAGACATTAATGTCAGACTCCTATTTATTGATTACAGCTCACCTTCAACACCATTATTCCCACAAAACACATCTCCAAACTCTGTAGCCCAGGGCCCAGCTCATCCCTCTCTGACTGGATCCGCAAACCACAATCAGCAAGGAAAGGCAACAACACCTCCTCCATGATCATCCTCAACACTGGTGCCCTACAAGGCTGAGTCCATAGCCCCTTACTATACTCCTTATACACCTATGACTGTGGCCAAATTCCCTCCAACTCAATTTTCAAGTTTGCTGATGACACCATCGTAGTGAATTGGATATCAAACGATGAGATGGAGTACAGGAAAGAGATTGGCAATCTGGTGAACTGGTGCGATGACAATAATCTGTCCCTCCATGTCAGTAAAATGAAGGAGATAGTCATCGACTTCAAGAAGCATAGTGGAGGACATGCCCCTGTCTACATCAACGGGATGAAATGGAAATGGTCGAGAGCTTCAGGTTTCTAGACATCCCTCCATGCTGACGCTATAGTTAAGAAAGCCCACCAACGCCTCTACTTTCTCAGGAGGCTAAGGAAAGTTGGCATGTGCACTACCTCTCACCAATCTTTACAGATGCACCATAGAAAGCATTCTTTCTGGTTGTATCACGGCTTGGTATGGCTCCTGCTCTGCCCAAGACCGCAAGAAACTACAAAAGGATGTGAACGAAGCCCAGTTGATCACACAAACCAGCCTCCCATCCATTGACTCTGTCTACACTTCCCGCTGCCTCGACAAAGCAACCAGCATAATCAAGGACCCCACACACCCCGAACATTCTATCTTCCACCTTCCGTCGGGAAAAAAATATAAAAGTCTGAGGGCATGTACCATCCGACTCAAGAACAGCTTCTTCCCTGCTACCGTCAGACTTTTATCCTATCTCACATTAAGTTGATCTTTCTCTACACCCTAGCTATAACTGTAACTACAATCTGCACTCTCTCTTTCCCTATGTATGGTATGCTTTGTATAGCACACAAGAAACAATACTTTTCACTGTATACTAATACATGTGATAATAAAAAAAAACAAATGTCATAAAAAGAGGGCAAAACCCGGAGTTCAGGAAGACATTAGTAGTTTTTACAAAGGCTAAAGAGGTAGGCTAAAATGAAAGCAAAATGAAGCCAAAGTGCAGATATGCGTGAATGATAGGCAATGGAATAGCTCAGTACTGAAAACTGGGGGTTGGAAGAATATATTTAATATAAATATCACCTGTAGCATTCATTAATCGCCATTTCAAATGTGTGTTCCACTTGTGTAATCTACTGCTTGACACAATAGTGAAAAATTATGTTGTGATAACTCCAGGGGGAATCACTGATTGATCTCCTTGTGGGGCTCATTGAGTATGAGTTCCCCTGGTAACAGGCAGTGACCTGCCCAGTTGGAATTTATTGCCTGAGCCTTTTATAAGGCAGGCCCAGGACTGGGCCTGCTGAACTGGAGTCCCAAGCAGGGTCTAGTGTGTGTCCACCAGAGTTGTGGTTTTACTTTGCATTCTGTAATAAACTATGTTCCTTTCCAGTCAGGCTTCCTGAGTTATTTCGTGTGTGCACATCTAATAAAACTGGAAAGTTATAATTAAATTAACTGCTTGTTCATTTAGGTGGGTGTTTCCTCTACTGCTGGCCCTATCTATAGAAAAATGCACTTTGCACCCAAGCTTAACATATCACAACAGGAAGTACTTGCACCCATTTCCAACACCAGCCACTTGAAAATTGGATAGTATTCTGATAATTCAAACTGAATCTCCCTTGAACTTTATTTGGCTGCGTTTTCTTCTACCTTCTTCTTTACAGTTCTTAGTATTTTAACCAATAACCACAAACAAAACAAAACTAAGGTTGGAATAATTTCTGTACCAGCCCATTAATTCAGATTGATCTTTTCATTTCTCTATAAATTTCACATTTAGTGATATCATCTTCACAATATTTTAACTTGCTTTCTCTATTCTAAAATACTCCTGCAATTATTGCCACAAATACCACGTTTGTGGCATCGGATTTGAACACCTTTCTCTGGTGGTTTGGTCATTTCAAATGAAGACTTTTGGAATTGTTTGGTCCAATTTTGATTAGCAAAGATGAATTCAATTGGTGCTGAGCAGTTTTACATTATATTTTAGTGAATCTTACATTATATGAATAATAATAACATAAAGAAAGGCATTCATGCCTAGTTGCTACTCTGAACTCGTCATTGTTCCTTTTCTGAAACAACCCTTGTTGCTGATGCATTTTTAAAAGGGCTTGGTAGTTTAGAAAACTCAATGTCCCCAATGCATACTTGGGAGAATCATGACTCCTGGAGCTCTTGCCATATTTTCCTTGATCTCACCATTGTTGCTGGCGAGTAACTGAATAAAGCAGCCAAGTAGAAATTGGATGGAGCGTGAATGAAACCTGTCGAGCATCATTAACATTGACCCTGCAATAATTGCCAAACATGAAACCACAAACTCCAGATGGGCATTGCTTTCTGTACCCTAGTTTGTAACCATGACCCCACCCCCCCCCCCCAAACCCCACCCCACAATACAAAAGCAAATAACATGGTTTGTTTTACTGATAGGAAATGTTACGCGAACACTGAGGTTATCCTAAGTTGAAGTGCTGTACAGGCTACGCCTTCCATTCCTGGCCTTCAGCAGTTTTTAAATGTGGTGAATAAAGTTAGTTTAAAAGGCTTCAGACACTCAGGCAGGTTTTCTGCTTGTGGACCTGCCAGTGATTATGTTTTCCCTCCCTATCATTTGTCTCACAGCGCCAAACACCTGGGTTCAATTCCATCCTTGGGTAACTGTGTGGAGTTTGCATGTTTTCCCCGTGTCTGCATGGGTTTCTTCCGGGTGCTTTGGTTTCCTCCCCAAAGATGTGCAGGTTAGGTGGATTGGCCATGGTAAATGTATGGGATTATGGGGATGGGGGTGGAGGGGAGGGTTTGGATGGGATGCTCTTTTGGAGAGTAGGTGCAGACTTGATGGGCTGAATGGCCTACTTCTGCACTGTAAGAATTCTATGATTCTTTGGTTAAATTGGCTGATTGAAAAGTTAAGGATTATTGAGCACCCGAGGGGAAACCTCAATCTCTGACTTTAGTGTTTCTGTTCCCCAAAAATTTCTCTGTGCATTTGAAATAACTAACTTTGTTTCTTTAAACTTCTGTGTCGCAATCCAAAAAGTATGAAAGTTACAAAGGAAATGATTACTAGATGTTCTCTATTATTAATTATATATATATCAAAGGAAACTTTTATTTCATGAACAATCATTCTTATATAACTTTTGGGATTGACCTCCCCGTTAATCTTTCATGAGCAGAAATTCTAGCTTAATACCGAATACAGATGTGACTATGAGAGCCATTTTACTAGGAGCCAGGGACTGTAGAGAGCAAATGGCATTGGGAGTGACTCCGACATAGGGAGTGAATTTGGAAGAATGCTTCAGAATGTGCTGCAGGCTTTCTTTAATCAGACTAGCTTTTGTTTCGCAGTAGGTGTGGGTCATTTATTGAGCTGAAATTACTTTGCACTGTTATATGTTGAACTGTATGATTTCCATTGTTGCTTTCACTGTGACCTGGAATTTCAAACAAAACTATAAAACAAAATTATTGCTACAAAGAAAAATGTAAATTAATTTTAGACCAAAATACTTGAAAAATCCGTAAATCACTAAAGTTCTGTTAAATCACCTGCCAGTCTTCCAACTCAGCAGTCAGTTTGAATGCACTGCACCTTATGATCATCCCTATCAATATGAGATAGATCTACCCTGTGCTTAATTTTACTTTAACTAGTAAGAAGTCTCACAACACCAGGTTAAAGTCCAACAGGTTTATTTGGAATCACGAGCATTCGGAGCACTGCTTCTTCATCACTCACCTGATGAAGGAGCAGCGCTCCGAATGCTCGTGACTCCAAATAAACCTGTTGGACCTTAACCTGGTGTTGTCAGACTTCTTACTGTGCTCACCCCAGTCCAATGCCAGCATCTCTACTTCATTACTTTAACTAGTAAAAGGGGTTTTCAGATGTTTATTGGCCGTTTTGTACAGATGCACATTTAACTGCCGCTTGGTCTAATGGGGTCTGAGACACACCCTTGGGAAATGGGCAGAATGCCAACGTGGTAAAGGGATGAATGTACACTCACCAAACATTGGCAGCATGCAGAACAACGAGATGATGTGAATCAGGCTGGTAATTCTAGATTGAATCCACTGCTACTGTTTTCCAATTCCAGGCTCCAGCTGAGCTGGACTTTGTGTGAAGAGAAGGACACCCCAGCAGTGCAGGTGAAAGGGAGCATGTAGTATTCGCAGCTTGATTGCTGAATTACTTCCTCTGGCTACTGGTGTCATTCTATTCTCAGAGGCTTCCTGCAGTTGTCTCTCTTGCATGTCTTCAGTTATCCTTCACGATATTGTAGCTCAGATTCCATTTATAAAGGGCTTCTTCCCTTTACAAATGGAATGATATACCTCCCATAGCCATGATATACCTCCCTTTAAGAGTTGCAGGCCGTCTTTAATTAGCACTTGCTACTTGCAATATTGAGCCCCCAAGTGTTGGGTGCAGCCAGTGAACAGGGTGGGGAGCGCTGCCCGCACTTAGCAATTGTGTCAAACAGTAATTAGCACCATATGTTAGCCTACAACATAAGGAACAGGCACAGTTTAATTGTGTACTGTGACCCCACACCTGGTTTCAGGAATTATCCATGTTAACTCCCAGTGTGTACTCTTCTTCTCTGTAATTTGATTAAGTATCTTGTTTAAATGTGGTGTCACGCTAAAACCTGTGGCAGTGCCTATTTCCAGTTTCAGTTTCGGAGTGCTGTAGGTTTATTACCTGGGAGTTGTATTAGGGATGCATTCTTATGATTACAATCCAAGCATTTAATCTTGTGTTCTGCTTTAAATTTTGTTTTCTTTGTTTAAGTTCCAACACTTGTCATGCTGCACATTACACCCCCGGTTGAAAGGGCAGATGTGGAATCTGTCTCTATCTTTCAACAAGCTACCTTCACATCCAGTTACTAAGACAGAACAGACTAGTTACCTTCCAATTTCTGCTCTCTCAGGCATGTCTGCTGTGTGACCTCCTGAGATTATCCACAGAGGTAAAGAAAGCCAAGCTTGAATTCTCATCATGTTGCGCAGTGGGTCAGTGTGTTTCACACAAACCTGCCACATGTTTACTCAAATCTCCTCCAGCAACTCAACTCTCGTTATCTGTATGGGGATCTGCATAAATTGGAATGCTAGAATTCTTTAGATATTCTTCTAACATTATAGTGACGGGCGCATTGTGCAGAGGGGGCCTTTCCATAGCTTATCACAAAATAAACCAAAATGCCAAATCACACTATGCTGTAATCACCATTCTCTGTCCTCCCCCGCTCCCCTGCATAATCCTTTCACCTTCTCAATGTGTATTTTTATTTGCGATTTGCAAGTATGTAAGCAGGATGAAACATGAACCTAATTTTAATTATTTTTTTATTGGTTTGTGGGACATGGGCATCGCTGGCGGGGCCAGCATTTATTGCCCGAGGGCAGTTGAGAGTCAACCACATTACTGTGGCTCTGGAGTCACATGTAGGCCAGACCGGTTAGGGACGGCAGATTTCCTTTCCTAAAGGACATTAGTAAACCAGACGTGTTTTTACAACAATGGTTTCATGGTCATCAGTAGATTCTTAGCTCCAGATATTTTTTATTGAATTCAAATTCTACCATCTGCCGTGGCGGGATTCGAACCCGAGTCCCCAGAACGTTAGCAGAAGTTCTGGATTAATAGTCTAGCGATAATACCACTCGGCCATTGCCTCCTGTCAAATCATGTCCGTTTAAAGTCTTATCTCCCAAGCCAAGTCTCATGCACTGATATCATATCTGCAATCTTTTAAATTGAAATGATCCACGATAATTGTAATGAAAAATAAGATACTTCTCAAATCATGGCACCTGGTAAATACTTTTCAGTGCTTGGAATCTTATTCTGGAAAATATCTAAATATTCGATTTCTCTGCTCCTTGAACTCAGGAATATAATTGGAAAATAACTACAGAAAGTGTTAATTTTTAAATACGTGTCCAGAATTTAACTTCTGCTATTAATCATGAAAGCTGAAAAATGCTCCCAGTTACAGAATACTTTTCTTTCCAGCTAAATTTACATGTTTTTAGAGAAAATAGATTTTTCTGTCACTTCTCTAATGGAATTGGGTTTATTATAAATTACCCATCCTGGGTTACATTATTTTACTGTGGCTCAGGTTGGTGCAATTGTTGCTGGAGCGGGGGAAAGACTGAGGAATCCTCAAGTGATTGAGAGAGCTCTTCTCCAGATTTGTTATCCCTTTCTTTTTCTCAAAACTTCAATTTTCTTCCTCTACCCCCAGCTTTTAGTTTGAGCTGGAGTTCAGCTGCAAGGAACAATGCATCTCACCCTTGTTGATCTGTGAAAATATTAGCACCAACAGCCAATGAGGGAAGGGATGGGGAAGTAAGGAAGAGAGAGACATTGGTAACTGAACTTTGTCCTCAACTAACATTTCCACTCACACTTTGAAACAGCAATTAAAAACTGGAGCCTCTTCTTCCCTGCAGAGCTCAGGCTACAATAATACTAAAATGATGCTAAAACCATCCTGCTGGTTTTCAGTTCCCAGATAAGATCAAAGTTCAGATCTTCTGATCTACGTTTCAGTTACATGATGTGCAATATCCTTTCTGACACAGGCATCTGGGGAACAGACTCCTATTGCTAACTTTCTGTGTCTACACCCTTTACCTTCTGTTCAAAACCATCACTTCCCATTTTCAAATTTTTATGTCACAATTAGCAATGAAATACTCCCTGTCGTCACTAAGAATTGAATTGTCCCAATTTAAACAGTTGACTCATGAGAATTAAATGCTTTTATAAAAGTATCAGTTGTCATTTTTCTTATTTGCTGAGACATGCAACGTTCAAAATAAGGGTCTAACATGGGCGGCACGGTGACAGTGGTTAGCACTGCTGTCTCACTGCGCCAGGGACCCAGGTTCAAATCCGGCCTTGGGTGACTGTCGGTGGGGAGTTTGCATGTTCTCCCTGTGTCTGCGTGGGTTTCCTCCGGGTGCTCCGGTTTCCTCCCACAGTCCAAAGATATGAGGGTTAGGTGGATTGGCCATGGTAGATGCATGGGGTCACGGTAGGAGGGTGGCCCTGGGTAAGAGGTTTCAGAGAGTCAGTACAGACTCGATGGACTGAAATGGCCTCCTTCTGCACTTGTGGTGTTCTATGGTTCTATGATTCTACATGCGTCTTTCGCAACCTGATTTAATTTACTATAGAGTTGTCTTTTGTACCTTTTAATACCTTCACTAAAGCGGCTTCAGGCTCCCTTAAAAACCTGAATATTTTACCTGGTACAGTTGTTCCGAACTTTCATACATTGTCTGTAATCTGAGTATGTACAGTGTGCAGAATTCTCAAATACAATCTGTCTCACTAGGAGTTGAAAATGTTCAATAGATTTTCCTCTAATTTTTTTTGAGGGAAGAGGAATTGAAACAATTGCCATCACCAGGGAAAAGATGCTGGGAAAATTATTCGACCTAAAGGCTGACATGTCCCCCGGACCAGATGGACTGCACCCCTAGGCTCTGAAAATAAATCAGTGCAGAGAGAATGGAAGCATTGGTTATAATCTTCCAAAATTACTTAGATTCCAGAAGGGTTCCAGTGGATTGGAAAATAGCAAATGTAACACCTTTATTCAAGAAAGGAGGGAGACAGAAAGAGGGAGACTATAGGCCAATTGGCCTAAAGTTTGTCATAGAGAAACTTCTCAAATCATTATTAAGGATGTTACAGCATAATCATAAGAATCACGAGAACTAGGAGCAGGAGTAGGCCATTCAGCCCCTCGAACCTGCTCCACTATTTAATACGATCATGGCTGATCTTATCGTGGACTCAGCTCCACTTATCTGCCCGTTCACCATTGTCCTTCAATCCCATCACTAATCAAAAATCTGTCTATCTCCTCCTTAAGTTTACTCACTGTCCCGGCAGCCACCACGCTCTCGGGGAGTGAATCCCACAGACTCACGGCCTTTTGAGAGAATTTCTCCTCATCTCTGTTTTAAATCTCCAATCCCTTATCCTAAAACTGTGAGCTCTTGTTCTAGATTGCCCCACAAGAGCAAACATCCTCTCCACATCTACTTTGTCAATCCCTCTTATCATTTTATACATCTCGATTAGATCTCCCCTCATTCTTATAAACTCCAGAGAGTATCGGCCTAAATTGCCCAATCTCTCTTTGTAAGACAAACCGCTCATCTCTGGAATCAATCTAGTGAACCTCCTCTGAATCACCTCCAACGCAACTACATCCCTCCTCAAGTAAGGGGACCAAAACTGTGCCCAATATTCTAAGTGCGGTCGCACTAATGCTTTGTACAGTAGCAGCAACACTTCACTATGTTTATATTCTATTCCTTTAGTAATAAGTGCCAGGATTCCATTTGCCTTCCTTCCCTGCTGTGCCTGCACACTAGTTTTCTGCGATTCATGCACAAGGACACCCAGATCCCTCTGCACCAAAGCACTATGAAGTTTCTCTCCATTTAGATAATAATTTGTCTTTGTATTTTTCCTGCCAAAATGGATCACCTCACACTTATCCATGTTAAACTCCATCTGCCAAACTTTGCCCCATTCTCTTAACCTATCCATATCCATTTGTAAATTTCTTATTATTATAACTTACTATCCCATCTATTTTAGTGTCATTTGAAAATTTGACTTTGATACCTACTGTTCCTGCATCCAAGTCATTAATATAGATTGTACATATCTGGGGCCCGAGAACTGAACCCTGTGGCACCCCACTCGTCACATCTTGCCAACCCGAAAAAGACCCATTTATCCAAACTCTCTGCTTTCTGTCATTTAGCCAATCTTCTATCCAAACTAATAAATTATCCCTAATCCCATGTGATCTTACCTTGTGTATTAACCTTTTGTGTGGCACCTTATCAAACACATTCCTGAATTCCAGATACACTACATCTACAAACTCACCATTATCCACCTTGCTTGTTACACCTTCAAAGAACTCTAGCAAATTAGTCAAACACGATTTATCCTTCATAAAACCACGCTGACTCTGATGGATTGCATTTTGACTTTCCAAATGTCCTGTTATTACTTCCTTAGTAATGGATTCTAATGGTTCCCCGACAACAGATGTTAAACTAATTGGCCTATAGTTTCGTACATGTGCCTCCCTTTTTAAGAAAGGGCAGCATTTTTCCAATCCACTGGAACCTTTCCCACATCCAGGGAATTTTGGAATATTGTATCCAATGGATCCACTATCTCCAACACCACTTCCTTTAATACCCCAGGATGTAGGGCACCAGGCCCAGGGGACTTGCCTGCTCTCAGTCCCAATAGTTTGTTCAATAATTTTTCCCTAGTGATGATAATAGTTCTAAGTTCCTCCTTTTCTGTTACTATTGGGATAATACTCGTGTCCTCTACTGTGAAAACGGAGGGAAAATATTGAATTTGTGTCTCGGGCATTTCTGTGTTCCGCACTATTAACTCCCCAGCCTAATCTGCAAAGAGACCAACATTCACTTTGGTTACTCTCTTCCTCTTTATAAACTTACAGAAGCTTTGCTGTCTGTTTTTTGTATATACTTAGAAAATCATCATGTGATTGTGCAGAGTCTGCATGGTTTTGTGAAAGAAATTGTGTTTGACTAATTTATTGAAGTTTTTTGAAGGAAGTAATGAGCAACATGGAGAAAAGGGAACTTGTAGATGTGGCCTACCTGGATTTCAAAAGACATTTGATAAGGAGCCACATCGGAGTTCCCTACACAAGAATAAAAACACACGGTGTGGGGGGTAACATATTAACATGTATAAAGAATTGACAAGAAGCAGAGAGTAGGAATAAATTGGTCTTTTTGGCTGGGCAAGGTGTAACGAGTGGAATGCCATAGGGGTCAATGCTGGGGCCGCATCTACTAACAACTATGTCTTGAATGAAGGACACAGATGTACGGTCGCTAAATTTGCCGAGGGCACCGAGATAGGCAGGGAAATAAATAGTCAAGAGGAGGTATCTGTAAGGGATTATAGACAGGTCATGTGAATGGGAAAGATATTGGCAGATTGAGTATAATGTGAGAAAATGTGAATTTGATTTGATTTATTATTGTCGCATGTATTAGCATACAGTGAAAAGTATTGTTTCTTCCACGCTATACAGACAAAGCATACCGTTCATAGAGAAGGAAAGGAGAGAGTGCAGAATGTAGTGTTTTAGTCATAGCTAGGGTGTAGAGAAAGATCAACTTAATGCAAGGTAGGTCCATTCAAAAGTCTGACAGCAGCAGGGAAGAAGCTGTTCTTGAGTCGGTTGGTACGTGACCTCAGATTTTTGTATCATTTTCCCAATGGAAGAAGGTGGAAGAGAGAATGTCTGGGGTGCGTGGGGTCCTTAATTATGCTGCTGCTTTGCTGAGGCAGCGGGAAGTGTAGACAGAGTGAATGGATGGGAAGCTTGTTTACGTGATGGATTGGGCTACATTCATGACCTTTTGTAGTTCCTTGCGGTGTTGCCCACGTTGGCAGGAAGAGTAGAAAACTGCACATTATTTAAATGCAGTGAGACTGCAGAACTCAGGAGGAGAGAGGGATCTGGGTGTCCTGGTACACGAATCACAAAGTTAGTATGACAGTCCAACAAGTGATTAGGAAGGCCAATGGAGTGTTGTTGTTCATTGCAAGGGGAATGGAATTAAGACGAGAGAGGTTCTACTCCAGCCGTGCAATGCCCTGTGCGACCACATCTGGAGTATTGTGTACAACTTTGGTCTCATTTGAAAAAAAAGATAATTACATTAAAAGTGGTTCAGAGATGATTCACTCATCTTATTCCTGCGATGAAGTGTTTATCTTATAAAGAAAGGTTGAACAGGTGGGCTTTTAGAGTATAGGAACAAAGAGGTTATGCTGAACTCATACAAGACGCTAGTTAGACCTCAGCTGGAGTATTGTGCACAGTTCTGGATGCCACACTATAGGAAGGATGTGAACACATTGGAGAGGGTGCGGAAGAGGTTTACAAGAATGGTTCCAGCGATGAGAAACTTCAGTTATGAGGATAGATTGGAGAGGTTGGGACTGTTCTCCTTGGAGAGAAGAAGGCTGGGAGGAGGTTTGATAGAGATGTTCAGAATCATGAGGGGGTTGAACAGAGTAGAGAGGGAGAAACTGTTCCTGCTCGTAAAAGGATTGAGGATGAGAGGGCACAGATATAAAGCTATTTGAAAAAGAAGAAAATGTGATGTCAGAAACACAGCGAGTGGTTCCTCTGGAATCTCTGCCTGGTGGAGGCAAATTCAAGAGGGATTTAGATGATTCTTAAAATAGAAACAATGTGCAAGTCATAATGCTCATTTGGAGAGTCAACGCAACACAATGGGCCAAATGGCCTCCTACACTATAACACTTCTGATACCCATTGGAGTTTAGAAGAATAAGGGGTGACCTTATTGAAATGTATAAGATCCTGAGGGGACGTGATAGGATGGATACCAAGAGGATGGTTCCTCTTGTTGGGAAACTGGGATTAGGCGACAGTTTAAGAGTAAAAGGTCTCCCATTTAAGACTGAGATGGGGCTTTTTTTCACCTCAGAAAGGTAACTAGTTTGTGGCATTTTCTTCCCCAGAAAGCAGTGGATGCTGAGTCATTGAGTTTAGATAGATTTTGTTCAGCATGAGAATCGAGGATTGTGGGAGGAAGATAGGAAAATGGATTTGAAACCACAGCCAGATTAGCGATGATTTTATTGAATGACGAAGCAAGTTTGAAGGGCTGAATGGCCTTTTCCTGCTCTTAAGTCCTATGTTCCTGTCGTCCTATGATGAAAATTTGAGAATTTCTTTGATATTTTTTCCAAAAGATTTTGAAGGAAACAAGAGATTGTGTTGTTGAAATCTTTATTTTGGAGAAATAATGTCATAACGGTATATTTACTTGCGAGAGGCAGGGTATATGTGATCGCTAACAACTGTGGACGGAATTCTCCCTAGCTCCTGTTGGCGGATACTTTGGTGGGTGTTGGGGGGCAGGAGGGTGGGGAGAGAATAATGGGAGGCCCAGAGATTGGAAAGGTTTCACACTAGTGTGTTTACAGCAGGATCTTCCACTGGTGCCTGACACGATGGGTCAAAAACCCACCAGAGACTGGAGTGGACCTCATTTGCATCCCCACCCCCATACCAGATTCTCCACAATGCTGGCATGAAAACACGCTGGTGTGAAATACATTCAGACAAATGTGCGGATATTAGGATTCACCTGAACAAAGCCTGGCGCTGCCTCTGAAGTTCAGGATGGAGGTCTTCTGCAACCCTGGACTCAGGAACACCACAGCAGTGGCTAGAGGGGAACATCTGCAGGTGGACCTTCCAGAGTCGATGTCCTGAAGGGAGTCCATCTGCCAGTCTCAGAATGTTCCTGGAGATCCAGCTTCACTTTCAGGAGATCTACATTCATTCTTCCATGGTGGCTCAGTGGACGCCTTTTCAATATGGCGCCTGGTCATGACAGCAGACTCTGCAGCACCCAGGTCTGCCCCACCACTGGATGCGGTGAATACACCGAGGTCAGAATATTTGGTGGGAAACAGTCCAAGTTCCGGTCTCTGCCATGGCTTTTAGTCTCAAAATGGGGAACTCTGCCCTGTGATTCTGGTTTCCTCATCAGAAATGGAAAGAAAGGCTGTTTATGGAAAATTAGTAGCTGTTGAAAATTCAGTTTAATAAATTCTTTTCTTCTGAACCACTTAAACAATTAAAGTTTGAACATTTGCAATTTTTTGTCTTTGTTTATGGCAGTATGTTAATTGAAGACCACAATTCAGCAAATTGATAAATCACACACTCAGTTTTCTTCCTGTATCGCCTGGAATTTTCCTGAAAGTTCAATTTCAGGGAATTCTGCAGTCATTAGTTTTAAGAAGCAGGAAATTGAAAGTTTCGGTCAGCAACAGAAAGGCGAAAAAAACAACCGATCGATGGGAGAATTGCTGAATTGAAACGGGGAGACTGATCATAGAAACTCTACAGTGCAGAAGGAGGCCATTCGGCCCATCGAGTCTGCACCGACCACAATCCCACCCAGGCCCTACCCCCCCCCCCCCCCCATATTTTACCCGCTAATCCCTCTAACCTACACATCCCAGGACTCTAAGGGGCAATTTTTTAAACCTGGCCAATCAACCTAACCCACACATCTTTGGACTGTGGGAGGAAACCGGAGGAAACCCACTCAGACACGAGGAGAATGTGTAAACTCCACACAGACAGTGACCCGAGCCGGGAATCGAACCCGGGACCCTGGAGCTGTGAAGCAGCAGTGCTAACCACTGTGCCACCGTGCCGCCATCAGGGGAATGAACAGACCTTCGTTAATTTTGTCACCAAGAGGCCCTATAGCAATTTGCATGCCACTTTCCTGGGCCCATCATTTCCCAGGGCTATCGACCAAGTTACTGTCAAACCTCTAAGTAATACTCCGAGGCACACCACCACTGTTCCTATAAAATCATTAACTCAAGTTGTGAACAATATGAGTAACATATTAAATATTTTCTGCCTTGCATGCACTTCCTGTTTTGTCATGCATGTTCACTGTGTCGTAATTTGTATTTTATGCTTTTCTGCCTAGGTGTCACATGGTTTCACTTTTAACTGAAAGGTCCTTATGCACCATTCTACCTCGATTCGCCAGGGACCCGGGTTCAATTCCCAGCTTGGGTCACTGTCTGTGCGGAGTCTGGACGTTCTCCCCGTGTCTGTGTGGGTTTCCTCCGGGTGTTCCGGTTTCCGGTTTCCTCCCACAGTCCAAAAGACGTGCTGGTTAGGTGCATTGGCCATGCTAAATTCTCCCTCAGTGTACCCGAACAGGCTCTGGAGTGTGGCGACTGGGGGATTTTCATAGTAACTTCATTGTAGCGTTAAGCATACTTGTGACACTAATAAATAAATTTAAACTTAAACTATTGGAGTCTTGCCCTCACTGCGGCTCAGCTTGCCAGTGTCTCTGCTTATCCGGGTTCTGTCTCCCATCTCAGTTCCCCTAGGTGACACTGCAGCTAAGTTTCTATCTTTTTTTCCTGTCTACATTCATGTTCCTGCAGCTTTGTTTTCAATTTGCTTTTTACTCACTCTGCTACAATCTCAATGGATTTGTGTTTCTCTCCTTCAGGTCCTCTTTGTCTGCCCATCTTCAATGTTACACGACTTCAGTGGCCATACCATTCAAACGCCTACTGCTGCTTCACAGCACCAAGGACCAGGGTTCGATTCCCAACTTGGGTCACTGTCTGTGTGGAGTCTGCACGTTCTCCCCGTGTCTGCGTGGGTTTCCTCCGGGTGCTCCGATTTCCTCCCACATTCTGAAAGACGTGCTGGTTAGGTGCATTGACCCAAACAGGTGCTGTAGTGTGGCGACTAGGGGAATTTCACAGTAACTTCATTGCAGTGTTAATGTAAGCCTTACTTGTGACTAATAAATAAACTTTTACTGCCACCACTCATCAGCATAAAATAACAAATAGGAGCAGGAGTCAGCCATTTGTCTCCTTGAGCCTACTCTGTTACTCAGTAAGATCATGGCTGATCTTCCACATCAACTCCATGTTCTTGGCCTATCCCCACATCCCTGGTTTCCCTTTGCTGCCCAACAGTGTATCGTTTTCAGCTCTGAATTTACTCATTGACTGAGTATCCGCAGCTCTCTCAGGTAGAGAATTCCAAAATTCACTATTGTCTGAATGAAGACATTTTCTCTCGTTTTGGTTCTCAAGGCTGACTCGTTACCATGAGACCATGGCCCCTGGTTCTAAGATCCCCAGCTAGGAGAATCAATCCATTCTGTCAAGTCCTCTAAGAATTCCAAATTTCAATGAAATCACCCCTCATTCTTCTAAATTCATGATGTGGAGTTGCCGGCGTTGGACTGGGGTGGACACAGTAAGAAGTCTCACAACACCAGGTTAAAGTCCAACAGGTTATTTGGTAGCATGAGCTTTCGGAGCGCTGCTCCTTCAGGTGAGTGGGAGTTCTGTTCACAAACAGGGCATATATAGACACAGACTCAATTACAAGATAATGGTTGGCATGCGAGTCTTAACAGGTAATCAAGTCTTTACAGGTACAGACAATGCGAGTGGAGAGAGGGTTAAGCACAGGTTAAAGAGATGTGAATTGTCTCAAGCCAGGACAGTGAGCGAGATTTTGCAAACCCAGATCAAATGGTAGGGGTCAATTATCTTGTAATTGAGCTTGTGTGTATATCTGCCCTGTTTGTGAACACAACTCTCCACTCACCTGATGAAGGAGCAACGCTCCAAAAGCTCATGCTACCAAATAACCTGTCAGACTTTAACCTGGTGTTGTGGACTTCTTACTTTTCTAAATTTGAGAGAATACAAGTCCATTTTTAGCAATTTCTCCTCCTAAGACAATCCTCTCATCCTCGGACTCAGTCGAGAGAACATTTAGTGCTCTCCCTCTGACAAGAATATCCTTCTAGGTAAGATCAAAACTGTACATAGCAACTCCACCCGATGAGTTTATTCCTATTCTCTTGTTTCTGTCCGTTCACCCACCCTCAATCTATTTTAATGTTTTATTCCAACCCCAGCATCCCTAATCTTGTGTAATTACCTCTTGCATGGGTACTTTACTGAATGCTTTCTGAAAATCCCAAATATACTACATCAACTGGTTCTCTATTATCTACCCTGCAAATTAATCCCCCCAAAAACACCAATAGAGTGATCAAACATTGCTTCCCTTTTGTAAAACCGTGTTGACTCTGCCACATTCTTAGTAATGGAATCTAGCCTTTTCCCTACTACTGATGTCAGCCTAACTGACCTAGAGTTCCCTGTTTTCTCTTTCCCTCCTTTCTTGAACACTGGGGTCATATTTAATACCTTCCAATCCACACAGACAGATCTGAAATCATGGGAATTCTTTATTTTTTAAATTTTTACTCCATCCTCAAAGTTGTAATGCCAATGCTCAGAGTGGAGCATTTTACTGCCTATCATTGATATTTTTCAGTGTATTCATGCTCCAGCAGTTAGATGATGTTGGGTGTCTATTTCCTCTTGTATCTCGTTGTTTGGTGAGTTATGGAGGTTGTAACATGTTTCATACTTAAAGTTTTCAATAGCTGTAACTGCAACTCAATTTTCTGAACCCCACCATTGATGACCATGCCCTCTGCTGAGAATTGTTTTTGCAAAAATATACTTTATTTGTAAAAATTAACATTCCAAACATTTCAAAGTGACCATTAGACAAAGCGCAATAATATTCAGGTTCTCTACATTCATCTGCCAAAATCCTGCTCCAGTTCACGCCAGTGGGATCTTATGGTCCCACCGACAGCGCACCCCCACCGCTGGTTTCCCAATAGCGTGAGGTTCATTCAACGGGAAATCCCGTTGACAATGACTGCAGAATGGGAGAAAAATCCTGCCCGTCATGTTACAATCCGAGGTTCTTCAATACAGTCACACAGACATTACAGACACTTCAAAAAGATCATTACAGATGGTGCATGGTATTTAAGTTTTCTACATTGATCAAGTTACACTCCGAGGTGCTTCAATGCAACTGTGATGCATCTAATATTCACTGTATACATTCATACATTCAATATGAGTCATACAGCCCAAGGGGTTCTATACAAATACCCTCCCCTCAGTTCACTGTGGTTGAAAGGTCTTAGACAGTGACCTTCCCCCATTGAGCCTCTATGGTGGCTGCCCCAAGCTTTCGTGCGTCCCTTGGCATATAGTCCTGGCTTTGGAACACTCAGTTGGGGACAACTCTGCACTGGAAGACAAACGAGTTTCGGGCAGACCAAAGAACGTCCTTAAATCTCTCAGCCTCTCTACCATCCTCTGCTTCTTCTCGATGCTCCTCAAAACCTACCTCTTTTAGCAATCTTTTGTTGACCTGTTCGAACATCACCTTCCAGGCTCAGTGTCAGATTTTGTTTGATAATGTTCTGATGAAGGTCCTTTGGCTGTTTTACTAGTTTAAAGATGCAATTAAAATCAAAATGAATGTTGTAAGTCTCAGCAGTAAAGTCCAGTCACACTTCTTTAAGGTCAGTGCAGAATTTCCACTGAACCTTCTGAGCATCTGGAAATAAATTCAGAATGAGTGTGACTGTTGTTTGATTTCAAACAATTAGTTATTTTTGATTTGAACCTTTCTCATTGATCAGCCTTGCGAGCTATGCAGTTACTAATGTGTGCAAGGAGAAAATTGCTATGTTCAGTGGATGACATTCAGCAGCACGTATAAATCTGCATATTTAATTTTAGCCATTCACATCCTTGCATTCATTATTCTGGGAGAAATCTCTGAAGAGTATATTGTAAGATGTAAAAGGTTTTGCAGTCTATGCTTTGTGTAGAGAAATGAAATTTATTTTCAGTTTTGCAGCAATCTGTTCACCTAAGCAGATCTGTTCAGTTGATTAACCGCTAAAGATATCTATTTTGTTCATTAAACCAAAAAAACATGGATTTTTAAAAATTTATTCGTGGGACATGGGCGTCGCTGGCTGGCCAGCTTTTATTACCCATCCCAAGTTGCCCTTGAGAAGGTGGTGGTGAGCTGCCTTCTTGAACTGCTGATACAATTGAGCAGCTGAGCCATTTTAGAGGGCAGTTGAGAGTCAACCACATTGCTGTGGCTCTGGAATCACATGTAGGCCAGACCAGGTAAGGACAGCAGATTTCCTTTCCTGAAGGATGAATCAGATGTGTTTTTCCAACAATCGACAATGGTTTCATGGTCATCTTAATTTCAGATTTTAAAAAAAATTGAATTCAAATTCCACCATCTGGGATTTGAACCCAGGTCCCCAGAACATTAGCTGAGTTTCTGGATTAGTACCACTAGGCCATTGCCTCCCCTTAATGAAGGGGGAGGCGGATGAAGCCAATCAGTCTGGAATATCCATTCTGGCTGTTTTCTAGGACAATCCAAAATGAATCCCACTGTCTTCTCGCCCCATCCTGTACCTCCCGCCTCTGTAAGTGTTGAATTGATTCTCTCACCCTCTGTGGGAAAACATTCCCTGAAACTACCCGAAATGTTCATTTTATAAACCAACGTTGGAAATGATTTTCACATACACCCTTGCTGCTCTCTGGAGAGACATTACAGCTTTGCAACACAGTACAGGCTCATTGGGTTTGTATGGGCGGCAGGGTAGCACAGTGGTTAGCACTGCAGCTTCACAGCTCCAGGGTCCCGGGTTCGATTCCCGGCTCGGGTCACTGTCTGTGTGGAGTTTGCACATTCTCCTCGTGTCTGCGTGGGTTTCCTCCGGGTGCTCCGGTTTCCTCCCACAGTCCAAAGATGTGCGGGTTAGGTTGATTGGCCAGGTTAAAAATTGCCCCTTAGAGTCCTGAGATGCGTAGGTTAGAGGGATTAGCGGGTAAAATATGTGGGGGTAGGGCCTGGGTGGGATTGTGGTCGGTGCAGACTCGATGGGCCGAATGGCCTCCTTCTGCACTGTAGGGATTCTATGATAATCTATGATGTTAGTGCCAGCTCTTTGCTTCGGACCTAATGTCCTGAATTGCTTTCTCACTCAAACTCATGCTCTGCTATTCCAAGTACTTATCCCATTTTCTTTTACCTCAGCCATTCTTTCCGGTAAAATTCTCATGCTCCGATAACCACCTGCATAAAGGAAATTCTCCCCTTTTCCCTCGGTTTTAGTGACAATGATAAATTGATGGCCCTTTGCCACCAGTTTACTCAACTAGCTTTACCTTATTCATCCAAAACTTGGTATTAGTTTAAAATTGTCTATTAAATCTCCCCTTAGCCTCATCTGTTCCAGTGGAAATAGTAAACAAGGTGTCCCCTCCCCCGACCAGGGACCCTCATCCGTTGCGTCATGTTGATGAGCCTATGCTGGGTGCTGTCTATGCTTTAATCTCCTTTCTCTAAAAGGATGCTGTAAACTGCATCTTTACAAATCTGATACCATTCCTCTTTTGCTTTTCGTCCAAATTAAATAGCCCAAAAACAAATTCAGGTCAGCTGTCCTTTATCAAGGACATTCTAAATGTTCAATAACTTGATCCTGAATTATGAGTTATTCAAAATCATGGATATGACTTCAGATACATTCATAGAATCCCACAGAATCCATACAGTGCAGAAGGAGACCATTTGGCCCATTGAGTCTGCACCAACTCTCTGAAAGAGCATCTTATCCAAGCCCTCCCCTCTGCCTTATCCCCATTACTCTGCACATTTAGCATGGCCAATCCACCTAAATTACACACCTTGGGACACGAAGGGACAATTTACCATGACCCCAGTCCATCTAACCTGCACATTTTTGGACTGGAAGGAAACTGGAGCACCCAGAGGAAACCCATGCAGAGACTGGGAGAACGTGCAAACTTCGCACAGACAGTGACCCGAGGCCAGAATTGAAATTGTGTCCCTGGTGCTATGAGGCAGCAAAGCTGACCACTGAGCCACCATGCCACCCATATTCTCTAATGATATTCTCCAGTGTTTTGCAGGAGTGCCTATTCTTTGTATCTGAGGCAGTGATTATTGGTAATTATCAATGATGGAGGGCCTTACAGTCAAGCCTGACTTCTACCCTCACCTGTGCATTCTTCAGTACTCACCAATTCATAGGATCTGGATTGTGATTACTTTTTCCTCTGACTCATCCAGAGGTATCCAGAATACCCCAGAATACTGAGAGAGGCAAGGGCGGAAATTGCTGGAGCCTTGAGAGAAATCTTTGTATCCTCACTGGCTGCAGGGAAGGTCCCAGAAGATTGCAGAATAGCCACTGTTGTTCCTTTGTTTAAGAAGGGTAGCATGAATAATCCAGGTAATTACAGGCCGGTGAGCCTTACATCAGTGGTAGGGAAATTATTGGAGAGGATTCTTCGAGACAGGATTTATTCCCACTTGGAAATAAGTGGATGTATTAGTGAGAGGCAACATGGTTTTGTGAAGGGGAGGTCGTGTCTCATGAACTTGATCGAGTTTTTCAAGGAAGTGACGAAGATGGTTGATGAGGGTAGGGCAGTGGATGTTGTCTACGTGGACTTCAGTAAGGCCTTTGACAAGGTCCCTGGTGCAGACTGGTGCAGAAGGTGAAGTCGCATGGGATCAGAGGTGAGCTGGCAAGGTGGATACAGAACTGGCTCGGTCATAGAAGACGGAGCTCTCAAGACCAACCGCAACATTGTCATCAAACCAGCAGACAAAGGAGGGGCCATCGTCATACTGAACAGAACGGATTACTGCAAAGAAGTGTACCGACAACTGAACAACGCGGAACACTACAGACAGTTACCTGCAGATCCGACCAAAGAACACACCCGTCAACTCAACAGACTGATCAAGACCTTTGGTCTGGACCTTCAGAGCACCCTCCGTGCTCTCATCCCACGTACTCCCCGCGTTGGAGATCTCTATTGCCTCCCAAAGATACACAAGGCAAACACACCCGGCCGTCCCATCGTATCGGGCAATGGGACCATGTGCGAGAACCTCTCCGGCTACGTCGAGGGCATCCTGAAACCCATTGTAAAAAGAACCCCCAGCTTTTGGCGCGACACTACGGACTTCCTACAGAAACTCGGCACACATGGAGCAGTTGAACCAGGAACACTCCTCATCACAATGGATGTCTCGGCACTCTACACTAGCATCCCCCACGATGATGGCATTGCTGCAACTGCCTCAGTACTCAACGCCAACAACTGCCAGTTTCCAGATGCAATTTTACAACTGATCCACTTCATCCTGGACAGCAATGTCTTCACCTTCAACAACCAGTTCTTCATCCAGACACACGGAACAGCCATGGGGACCAAATTCGCACCTCAATATGCCAACATCTTCATGCACACGTTCAAACAAGACTTCTTCACCGCACAGGACCTCCAACCAATGCTATACACGAGGTACATCGATGACATTTTCTTCCTTTGGACTCATGGTGAACAATCATTGAAACAACTATATGATGACATCAACAAGTTCCATCCCACCATCAGACTCACCATGGACTACTCTCTGGAATCGGTTGCATTCTTGGACATCTCATCTCCATCAAGGATGGTCACCTCAGCACTTCACTGTACTGCAAGCCCATGGATAACCTCACGATGCTCCACTTCTCCAGCTTCCACCCTAAACACGTTAAAGAAGCCATCCCCTACGGACAAGCCCTCCGTATACACAGGATCTGCTCGGATGAGGAGGATCGCAACAGACACCTTCAGATGCTGAAAGATGCCTTCAGAAGAACAGGATATGGCGCTCGACTCATCGATCGACAGTTCCGATGCGCCACAGCGAAAAACCGCACCGACCTCCTCAGAAGACAAACACAGGATACAGCGGACAGAATACCCTTCGTCGTCCAGTACTTCCCCGGAGCAGAGAAGCTACGACATCTTCACCGGAGGCTTCAACATGTCATTGATGAAGACGAACATCTCGCCAAGGCCATCCCCACATCCCCACTTCTTGCCTTCAAACAATCGCACAACCTCAAACAGACCATTGTCCGCAGCAAACTACCCAGCCTTCAGGAGAACAGTGACCATGACACCACACAACCCTGCCACAGCAACCTCTGCAAGACGTGCCGGATCATCGACACGGATGCCATCATCTCACGTGAGAACACCATCCACCAGGTACACGGTACCTACTCTTGCAACTCGGCTAACATTGTCTATCTGATACGCTGCAGGAAAGGATGTCCCGAGTCATGGTACATTGGGGAGACCATGCAGACGCTACGACAACGGATGAATGAACACCGCTCGACAATCACCAGGCAACAGTGTTCTCTTCCTGTTGGGGAACACTTCAGCGGTCACGGGCATTCGGCCTCTGATCTTTGGGTAAGCGTTCTCCAAGGCGGCCTTCACAACACACGACAACGCAGAGTCACTGAGCAGAGACTGATAGCCAAGTTCCGCACACATGAGGACGGCCTCAACCTGGATCTTGGGTTCATGTCACACTATCTGTAACCCCCACGACTTGCCTGGGTTTGCAAAATCTCACTAACTGTCCTTTCTGGAGACAATTCACATCTCTTTAACCTGTGCTTAATGCTCTCTACACTCACATTGTCTGTACCTTTAAGACTTGATTACCTGTAAAGACTCGCATTCCAACCATTATTTTGTAAATTGAGTTTGTGTCTTTATATGCCCTGTTTGTGAACAGAACTCCCACTTACCTGACGAAGGAGCAGCGCTCCGAAAGCTAGTGGCTTTTGCTACCAAATAAACCTGTTGGACTTTAACCTGGTGTTGTGAGACTTCATACTTGGTCATAGAAGACAGAGGGTAGCAGTGGAAGGGTGCATTTCTGAATGGAGGGCTGTGACAAGTGGCGTTCACGGGCATTCGGCCTCTGATATTCGGGTAAGCGTTCTCCAAGGCGGCCTTCGCGACACACGACAGCGCAGAGTCGCTGAGCAGAAACTGATAGCCAAGTTCCGCACACACGAGGACGGCCTCAACCGGGATATTGGGTTCATGTCACACTATCTGTAACTCCCACAGTTGCGTGGACCTGCAGAGTTTCACTGGCTGTCTTGTCTGGAGACAATACACATCTTTTTAGCCTGTCTTGATGCTCTCTCCACTCACATTGTTTCGTCTCTTAAAGACTTGATTAGTTGTAAGTATTTGCATTCCAACCATTATTCATGTAAATTGAGTCTGTGTCTTTATAAGCTCTGTTTGTGAACAGAATTCCCACTCACCTGAAGAAGGGGCTTGCAGCTCCGAAAGCTTGTGTGGCTTTTGCTACCAAATAAACCTGTTGGACTTTAACCTGGTGTTGTTAAACTTCTTACTGTGTTTACCCCAGTCCAACGCCGGCATCTCCACATCACAAGTGGCGTTCCTCAGGGATCAGTGCTGGGACCTTTGCTATTTGTAATATATATAAATGATTTGGAGGAAAATGTAACTGGTTTGATTAGTAAGTTTGCGGATGACACAAAGGTTGGTGGAGTTGCGGATAGTATCAGAGGATACAGCAGGATATAGATTGGTTGGAGTCTTGGGCGGAGAGATGGCAGATGGAGTTTAATCCGGACAAATGTGAGGTAATGCATTTTGGAAGATCTAATACAGATAGGAAATATACAGTAAATGGCAGAACCTTTAAGAGTATTGATAGGCAAAGGGATCTGGGTGTATAGGTACACAGGTCACTGAAAGTGGCAATGCACGTGGAGAAGGTAGTCAAGAAGGCATACGGCATGATTGCCTTCATCGGCCAGGGCATTGAGTTTAAAAATTGGCAAGTCAAGTTGCAGCTTTATAGAACCTTAGTTTGGCCACACTTGGAATAATACTGTTCAATTCTGGTCGCCACACTACCAGAAGGATGTGGAGGCTTTGGAGAGGGTACAGAAAAGATTTACCAGGATGTTGCCTGGTATGGAGGGCATTAGCTATGAGGAGAGGTTGGAGAAACTTGATTTGTTCTCACTGGAACGACGGAGGTTGAGGGGCAGCCTGATAGAAATCTACAAGATTATGAGAGGCATGGACAGAGTGGATCGCCAGAAGCTTTTTCCCAGGGTGGAAGAATCAATTACGAGGGGACTTAGGTTTAAGGTGCGAGGGGCAAGGTTTAAAGGAGATGTACGAGGCAGGTTTTTTTACACAGAGGGTGGTGGGTGCCTGAAACTCGCTGCCGGGGGAAGTAGTGGAAGCAGATACAATAGTGACTTTTAAGGGGCGTCTTGACAAATACATGAATAGGATGGGAATGGAGGGATACGGTCCCCGGAAGGGTAGAGGATTTTAGTTCAGTCGGGCAGCATGGTCGGTGCAGGCTTGGAGGGCTGTAATTTTCTGTGTTCTTTGTCTTTGTTCTTTGTATTGAGACTAACTGTCGCTCCTACCTGTCATTCCTTCCAAACTGGAAACGGGAACTGGGATTTTTGTAAAATACTGCTGATGCAGGAAATCTGAAATGAAAATGGAAAATGTTGGAAAGGCTCAGCAGATGTGGCAGCATCCGCAGAGGATGCAAGTGTTAAGGTTTCAGGTCAATGGCTTTTCCTCAGAGTCCTAACTGCCACATTCTCTGGAGTTTCAATCTCAAATAGCTACAATTATTTAATATTTTATGAGTAATGAAGATTTTCAAGAAGGTAAACAGTTCAACTTAACTGACATTGAAGTGACAGACTGTTCACCTTCCATACAAGGGGTCACGATGGATTTGATTTTTGATTTGATTTGATTTATCATTGTCACATGTATTAACATACCGTGAAAAGAATTGTTTCTTGCGTGCTTTGCAGACAAAGCATACCGTTCATAGAGAAGGAAACGGGAGAGTGCAGAATGTAGTGATACAGTCATAGCTAGGGTGTAGAGAAAGATCAACTTCATGCAAGGTAAGTCCATTCAAAAGTCTGACAGCAGCAGGGAAGAAGCTGTTCTTGAATCGGTTGGTACGTGACCTCAGACTTTTGTAATTTTTTCCCAAAGGAAGAAGGTGGAAGAGAGAATGTCTGGGGTCCATGGGGTCCTTAATTATGCTGGCTGCTTTGCCGAGGCATTGGGAAGTGTAGACAGAGCCAATGGAGACTGGTTTGCGTGATGGATTGGGCTACATTCACGAGCTTTTGTAGTTCCTTGCGGTCTTGGGCAGAGCAGGAGCCATACCAAGCTGTGATACAACCAGAAAGAATGCTTTCTATGGTGCATTTGTAAAAGCTGGTGAGAGTTGTAACTGACATGCCAAATTTCCTTAGTCTTCTGAGAAAGTAGAGGTGTTGGTGGGCTTTTTTAACTATAATGTCGGCATGGGGGGGGACCAGAACAGGTTGTTGCTGATCTGGACACCTAAAAACATGAAGCTCTCGACTCTTTCTACTTTGTCCCTATTGATGTAGACAGGGGCATGTTCTCTTTTACGCTTCCTGAAGTCGATGACAATCTTCTTTGTTTTGTTGACATTGAGGGAGAGATTATTGTTGCTGCACCAGTTTGTCAGATTCTCTATCTCTTTCCTGTACCCTGTCTCGTCATTGTTTGAGATCCGACCCACTACGGTGGTGTCGTCAGCAAACTTGAAAAGCGAATTGGAGGGGAATTTGGCCACAAAGCCACGATGGCTCCATTTTTATGATTAAAGAACAAACTGTGATCATTCTACTGTAAATGGAATTCTGTGCCATTTGTTAAGAGTGAGGGAGTGTAACTGCCAAATTATGACCGAATTGATGCTGATTAAGCTTTTTCTTTACACAGTTGAGTTGTTGGGTTCTGGAAGGTGCTGCCTGAAAGGGCAATGGGAACAGATTCAACTGGAACTTTCAATTGGAAATTGGAGAAATAGTTGAATATTTTTTCCAGGATAGTGAAACTTCCCAGTGTTTTGCAGAAGTGTCCATTCTTTGTACTTGAGGTAGAACAGTGAATATTAGTAAAATAAATTATTGGAGAAAGAGCAGGGGTGTAGAATAATAGGATGGTTCAACTGAACAGCAGAGGCATGTTGGGAGGAATGACTTGTGTTGCATCATTCTGTACATTTTAATGTTTCTGATTTAATGGGCGGATCTCTCTGGCCGTTCGCGCCGATGACCCACCCCCGCCATGGGTTTCCTAGCAGTCAGTGAGAGCTGCATTCAATGGGAAACCCTGTTGACAGCGGTAGGACCAGAAGATCTTGCTGCCGGCCAATGACGAGCCACCTCCCGCCCCTGCGAATCATGCAGCAGATTGAGTGGAAAATCCAGCCCAATATTCTTCATTGACCACAGCCAAACTGTAAATACAAAGCCATGAAGTTAAAATAATTTTCTGGCCAAAGCTCACAAAATGTAACTCAGCCAATGTTAGAATGTAACCAGTGATAACATTGGATCTTTTGTCGTGACCAATGGTAACATGCTATAAGGGTCAGCTGACCTAGTAACCTATTAATCAATGACAGAATGATGTGGTGGTCAGCTGACCAGCTTTCTCAGTATAAATAAGAAGCTGCTGGGCTTTGTGGGAGTTTGGGAATGACCCAGGGTGAGGCTTGAAGTGTTGGAGTAATGATGCCTCTTTATTAAACCTTTTTCTTTGATTTATAAATTGGAGTAGGTTTTGTTTCGTTTTATTGCCTATAACTGAAGTGTTCCTTCTGTTGGGTCAACAACCAGTATCTGGTGATCTTGAAATAAGGAAAAAGCTAAAACAAGAATTGCTGCAAATAGATATTTTTTGCATTTGCCTGGAGAACCAGCCAATCTTGTGTATCTGAATCATTGTGGGATTGAATAGCCGTGCACTTGTTTTGACATCAATGCTGAAATGAAGTTAAATGATGTAATAACCGCATATTCTCCTCTTTCACAAGGATTTTCACAATTTTTGTAAACCTTCCCTCTGTCGTGAATAACTGACAGTTACCTTTGAAACAGTTTAAGCTGAGTTTGTGTGCCATTTGTTGTATTTTCTTTCAGTATGTATTCTTAGCTGAGACTCAATGCTTCTTCTTTTCTCAATCAGGATTGACTAAGTGTAAACCTGAATCAAGTGGAATAGACACTGGCTACTAATCATAGAATGAAACAGCAGCATTATTCATGTCTTAAAACAGAACATTTTCAGTTTTATACTAAAATATTATCTGCATTCTCCCTTCATCAGATACAGCGTGTAAGTGGCCTTCTCCAAAGCATCCATCAGTACCATTCTTGAGCTGGTTATTAGGAGGAACACCAGGAGTTTCAGGACAGCTCTTCTAACAGATTATTCTTCTCTTGTAAGAAATTTCCATGTCCCAGTCCAGTACATGTGAGATTGGCAATTCAACAGGGTCATAGACAGCACAGTACGGGTGTGAATAGGAGTCTCTGTGGCAGCAATGTGCTACCTACATTCCTCTGACTCCTAAATGCAATGTTGCTTTTATGCTCCTTAATAACAATTATTAATATTTATTTCTTAGTCAGATAAAGCAGAGAACATTACCTTTGTGTGGTGTGAAATGGCTGGATGTTTTGATGCAGGGTCATTGACTGGAAACATTAACTTGGTTCTCTCCACAGATGCTGCCTGACCTGAGTATTTCCAGCACTTTCTGTTATTTCTGATTTCTAGCCTCTGACATTTTAGTTTTTTTTTGGAGGCTGATCTTTGGGAGTTCCTTCAGTCTCTAAGGATTGCCTTCACTTTGTAGGAACATGGGCATTCTGCTTGATCTGCCTTTGATAAAGTGTGAGCTGGAGGGGAAAGGAGGCCATACACGATGAGGGTGTACAAGACTCTCTCCACTTCAAAGTCTGTGCCCGGCTGCTCTGCTACTCCAGTGTTGTGTTTTTTCCATCTGCTCAACTAAGTTGTAGCTCAGCGCCAGTGCATCAGCAGCACTGCCTGAGGGTGTGGAGGACGCTGTATCCCTCTGAACCTTTATGAATCAAGCTATCCTCAGCTTCTATTAGGAGGCATCAGTGAATCCTCTTGGTTTGCTGTGCACAGTGCAATTGACAGATGTAATGGTTGCTGCGTGTCAGGAATTCCCTTCCCAGTGCAGAGTGGTGGGCTTTACAAATGCTTCTGACCTTCATCGGGTGCAGAGAATTCAACAACCTTCCATGTGACCCTCCATGTTTCCGTGGAAGACCAGGCCCTCTGGCACAACAGGAAGGGGTTCCATTCACAATTTTCAGCTCGTCTATGGCCATTGGAAACTATTCTGCTGGTCTGTGCTGGCTAGTTTGTCAGTTGTCATGATGGCTTCATCCTTTTCCAGTCCTTTAATACTCCTTTCTTCCAGCCAGACCATCAGGTTGGCGGCTGGCTGCTTGGGGACCAGGGCTATCCCCAGTCACCTGGCTTGTGCTACCTGTCAGGAACCCAGATACAGGCACACATCATAACATACAAGGTCAAATGATTTTCATTTGTATCTGTTTTCTCACCTTCCCTTTTCTCAGGACTCTCATTCCTCTGGGTTATCTGAATAATTTGCATTTTTGTGAAGCTGTGAATTGTATTATAACACATACTGGGTTTAGTTTCTGATTATATTCTCAATATAAAGTTAGGGGAGGAGGAAGGTTCATCAGGATTACAATGCTGCCTATTAGAGTTTTACACCAGGTGAATAGAGAGGGTTCTCTTGAAACAAACAATTTTATCTTTGCCGCTCTGGTCATTACTGAGTCCTTTCACCAGATGAATGATCATTGGTCATCTTGCACATGACTCATTCTCCTAAACGTTGAGGATATTGGTAATATTGCCTTTTATTAAGTGTTGTGCAACAAACAAGACTCAGATATTTTGCACACAATCTTAGCAAAATAGTATAGGGTCGCGACTAATTTGAAGAGCGCTATTGATTATCTCAGGTCTTAGAGGAACTGTGAATGTTGAGTAGGGGAGTTATTAATCATGTTTTACTCATAGCCCTTGCTGCCGTCCAGTCTTTAAGTGAATTTGAAACAATGAAGGAGATTGAAGTCCTGCAAAGGTAATTTCTGTGTGCATGAATATTTTTGTCTTCATGTCACATGGATATTTTATGGAATTAAATATTTTTTAATTAAGAATGCAAAGAAATTGTGATTAAGATGCACATATCTTAATATGTGCCAGTAATAGCATACAATTACCTTGGGGAATTTGGGGATAAGAATGTTCTTGAGCTTTGAGTTATTGGTGCTGGGTTCCAGGTAATTATACACTCACCTTGAATAGGGTAAATGTAACTGACTGTAGTTGCTATGAGATGAGGAACTGATTCTTGCAGAGTTCCTATGACTATGCATAGAAACATAGAAATAGATAGCTACAAGTATTGTAGTTGAAATTAAAACTGTAAATCAGTGTGCAGTTCCTCACTAAGTAAACCAGGGAGTGAATCCATTCAACCAAATGTGCTCAGCATATGTTAAGTACTGGATAAAAGCAAATTACTGTGGATGCTGGAATCAGAAACACAAAATACATGTTTTCTAAGTATTTTCTCTTGTGAAAGTACTATTTGCTTTTCATTCAGGGCTGTTCTTGTGCAGATGATGAATAAAAGAGTGACCCTTCATTTCTGTAGGCTGAAATATCTGTATTTCAAGTTAGTGGAAATACAACTAGATAATATCGTTAAGTTGGACATGTATCTTTTTCCTGTTCTCTCTGCGAATGGTGAGCTCAGTTGACTGTTTTATCACTATGGTATTGGATATTGTCACTGCTAATTTATATAGAACAGATTCGGTAAGTTAGTAAATAAGCTATATTCTTATTGACAGAGGCCATTACAACTCATCAGCTAATGCAGAGGGAAATTTAGCTCATTTATCTCGTAATCTAATATTGGTATGTCTTCAGCACTGATGAAAATTTAGTATTAGTTTTACCCTGTTCAGGGATGAAATGGAACCTTTCTGTATTTGGCTCTTTATGAATAATGCAACACAAACCAAACTATTCTATATACAATCCATATCTTTAAAATTCAAACATAAGCCACTGTTTTCCGATTGAAGGAGTTCAGGATGTGAACACTGCAGATCAGATCTGCAATTCAAACATTCTGACTTTAGTGACAGAATGCAATTGAGCAGCCCAAATAAAATCATAGAATCCCTGCAGTACAGTAGGAGGCCATTTGGCCCATTGAGTCTGCACCAACCACATTTCCACCCAGGCCCTATTCCCGTAACCTACACATTTACTCTACTAATCCCCCTGACACTAGAGTCAATTTAGCATAGTCAATCAACCTAGCCCACACATCTTTGGACTGTGCGAGGAAACCGGAGCACCTGGAGGAAACCCACGCAGACGCAGGGAGAAAGTGCAAACTCCACATAGACGGTGACCTGAGGCCAGAATTGAACCTGGGTTTCTGGTGCTGTGAGGCAGCAGTGCTAGCCACTGTGCCACCGTGCCATCCAAAGTCATTCTTCACCCTCAATAACATAGTATCATAAAAAAATGATTACGTTGTCCAAGAGGCCTGAATGATGATCTGAAAATATGCATTCAAATTCCACCACAGCAGTTGGAAAATGTAAATCCAATTAATTCAATAAATCGGGAATAAAAAGCCAGTTTCAGTAACAAAACTACTGAAAACCCAGACAGAATTCTCCCAGTCCCGTATGCTCCGCTGCTGCTGCCAGCACTCAGCCAAATCTCCATTCACAGCAGCGGGACTGGAGAATCCCAGCTACGGGTGAAGTCAGACAATCCCGGCCCCCATCTGGTCTGCTGATTTTCCTTCAGGAAGGAAATCTGTTGTCTTTATTGAGTCTGGACTAAATGTGACTATCGAGCCACAGCAACATAGCTGACTCCAAACTGCCCTCTGAAATTGATTCTCCAGCAATAGATTCTGGCCCAGATTCTGTCACAATTTTAAAAAAAATTGTTTATATCGCACATTTAACACAGAATAAAATCCCAAGAGGAGCTTTATCAAACACACTCGGATACTGAGCCATATAAGGATATACCAGCGTAGATGACCAAAAGGTTGGTCGAGGAGTATTTTAGGATCGAGAGTGTGGGAATTTGAGACCCCAAATAAGGTGGTCAAATGCACCGTTTAACAAATTTTATCTTCATATAAATAATGAGGTTTAATCCTTGGCAAGTGCAAAGACTTCAGTGAGGAGTCCTATTTGTAAGTAGCTTTTACAACATTTAGCAAAGTTTTTGTGTGCATGGATCATCTCACCTCAGACTTCTAACCCAATTTGTAACTCTTGATCAATGGGACCTCGTGTCCCCACAACAATCCAACCTCCATTTCTATCTCCAACAGAAGTTCATCAATACATTCTAGGCCCAAGGCTATTGTTCTGGCCAATCAGCTTGGGTGTCCTGTCCAACTTCTGAACCTTGACCAGAGATCCTGGACATCTAGTCCTCAGGCCATCTTCCTGACCAATCAACATTATAGCTTTTGACTTTTTTTACCGCTAAGCTGGACTCTCTCGAGCCACAATGTGTCCCCATTATAACTTAATGGAGAAGGGTTTTGACAGCAGATGAGTTGAGATTTGGACATAATTGTTACTGTGGTAATCTGTTGATGAAGGGCGGCACGGTGACACAGTGGTTAGCACTGCTGCCTCACAGTGCCAAGGACCCGGGTTTCCCGGCTTGGGTCACTGACTGTGTGGAATTTGCACGTTTTCCCTGTGAGTTTCCTCCGGGTGCTCCAGTTTCCTCCCACTCAAGCCATGCCAAATTGATCCCAGTGTTAGGGGGATTCGCCGGGTAAATGGGTTACAGGAATAGGGCTTGGGTGGGATTTGGTTGGTACAGACTGGATGGGCTGAATGGCTTCCTTCAGTACTGTAGAGATTCTATGGATGCTGAAATCTATTTGGAACCTCATTCTCGGGTCAAATAGGATACCACGGTCATCTTTGGACTGTGGGGGCAAACGCAGACACGGGGAGAACGTGCAGACTCCACACAGACCCGAGGCCGGGATCGAACCCGGGTCCCCGGCGCTGTGAGGCAGCAGCGCGAACCGCCGGGCCACGCTGATTGACAACCGCCCGCTGCCATTCAAACCTGGAGGGGGCGGTTGGAACGCGCCAATCAGCGGGTGGCGGGGGCGGGGCCTGAGCAGGACAAAGGAGGCGCGTCACGGATGATTGACGCGACTATGAACCAATAGGGAGGTGGTTCTGGAACCCGAGCGCCAATCACGACCGTTAGGGCCGGAACGCCGGGCGCGAAGAGGGATGATGGACGGAGGGTTGGACCAATCAGTGGAGGGCAAGGCGGCGGTTCAGCCAATGGGCTCGGGCGGTGTGGGCGGGTCGGGCGGCGGTATTTATTTGAAATTCTCGCGAGAGGCCAGCCATGTTCTTTCAGCAGAGGGAGAGAGCGAGCAGCGAGCGGACAGAGCGCAGGAGCCCCCCAGCTGAGAGCGGCCCGACTGTACCATCACCCGCAGCCTGACAACACCATGAGCGAGGCCGAGACAGAGCAGCAACCCGAGCAACAACAGCAGCAACAGCCAGAAAAACCCAAATCCCCTGGGGAGAAGAAAGTCATCGGTGGGTGAGGCCGGGGGAAGGGGCCCTGGGGGCGGGCAGAGGAGGACAACGCGAGCCCGGGGCTTCCCCGCGGCCTTCGGGAGGCTCGATCCGCGCTCCGACGGCCCGGCCGCTCCCATCAACGGCCGCGGGCGTCGAGCTCTCGCGGATTCGAAAAGTAACGGCCGCCCCCCGAGGGGAGGGGGGGGGGGTTTCGGGGCGGAGGGAGCGGGACCCGCGCCCGCACGGCCCGGGGGAAATGCGGCGGGAATCCCGCTCCTCCCCCCACCTCGCCCGCTCGCCCCCGGGGGCGATCCCATTGTGCCCGGCCCGAGCGGGATCCCCGCGGCCACGTGTAGCCGCCTCTCCCCCGGCCCCGGGGCCTGTCCGGCCGGCCACATGTCGGCAGCGTGCGGGAGGGGGGAAGCCTGGGCCCGAGGCCGCCCGGAGCTTTGGAACCCGCGCTCGGGACCCGCCTCAAACTCAAACCGCCGCCCGGGAGACGTTGGCGCGGCCGTGGAATGTGGTTCAAACGGCCCGAGTGGAACCCCGGGGCCCCCGGCTGCTAACCGCCTCCTGGGCCCGGGCTGACAGGCAGCTTAATCCGCATGGCGGTGCGCTCGTCCCCTCTCCCTCTTTATCCTGTGACAGCTCCGGCACTCTCTCTAATCTGGATTGTGCAGCTTTGTTGACATGGCAATGTGCCAGCAACATTTCACTGGACACTCCAACTTGGCCAAGAACAAAGCACAGGACTCGGTGTGTTCCCCATGCTGTCAGAGGGCAGCTCCCCTTCCCCTCCTGGGGCTTCCCATCCATGCCACAAAGTTTCAGGCACTCCTGGGGCTGTTCAGGCTCTAGCTCCAACTATCTCAGCCTAATTTCACAGCAGATAAAAATGCCCAGGGATAATGGTGCCACCCAGCTTTTCAATGTGTTGAGTGGCCCTTTCTGCCAAATGGATATTGCCGGTTCCCTGGTCACCTCCACTTTGAATAAACACCACCACCACCTTGGGCTACATGAGGGGCAGTTTAATTGTTCACTGACATGTGGGGAGTTCACGTGGAACAAGCAGTCAAATCATGTGGTGTGACTGAATTAAACCAAAATAACAAGTTATTATGACAAGTCAATTGACTTGGCGCTCTCTCTGCTGAGCTCAGTAAGCCCTTTACACCAGTACTGATGTCATCTACTGTCACTCTTGTAATGAAATGAGTTGTCCAATTGAATGACCATGAATAAATCTGACATTTGGTTCATTTTAGGCATTTTGATTTGTTAAATTAGTTAATGGTGTTTCGAACTCGTCAAGTTTGGTTTAGTAGTTATGCTTGTGTGGATTGTTTGGCTAAATAAGGTGTTCAGGTAGATCAGCAATAATCTTATTGAATGGAGGGACAGGCTCAGGGCTGCTTTTGTTATGCTTTGAGGAATAATTAAGAAAATATTTATTTGTGTTTTAAATGTTTCTATGGCTCTTTATAAGAACATTGATTTGTGATTCCATTTTGAAATGACAGTTATCAGTTATGGAGGTGTGTTCTTGTCCATTGTTCCATGCAGCCATCCCTTATCCAGAATCTGTCCTGGTGAATTTGCAGTCATATGGTGATTTACCAGTTGTCCTTAGCAGCAAATTGCTGCTCGTGTGGTTTGGAGTTTTGTAGCAATTTTATTGCTTGTGTTCCTAAACTTGTTGTTCTTTGAAAGTTTAAGCTTGTGTATCAAAACCATATTTTTCTCTTTTCAGCAACAAAGGTTCTTGGAACAGTAAAGTGGTTCAATGTACGAAATGGCTACGGATTTATCAACAGGTCAGTGAACAGTCTCCATGCATAGTATTTACAGCCAGGAGGCTTTTGTCATTGCCATTTTTAATGCTTGAAACTTATACATAGAATTGTGTAAAATTATTAAGTCAGTTTGTCATGATACTGTAAAATGTTGAGTTAAATTATTGAATAAATTGCCCTCTGGATGTGACTGGTGCAAATATGTGAAGTATAACTCTTTTGCTTTGTAGGAATGATACAAAGGAAGATGTATTTGTACATCAGGTGAGTGTATATTTTAAGAAATGCATGTATACTATTGGTAGAAGTCCCTATAAACAGCTGTTGGAAGTGTTACAATCGTTTGGTTAGTATAAACATACCAATCCAATGTCTCTGATGGGGGATATGCAATTTTATGGACAGTTATGTCGGCAAATATGTTGAACTAATTAATAGAATTTGTAATTATAGTGTCTTTCGCAATCTCATGATTTAGGAGTGAGCCATTTGCCCACTGTCCTTCACTTGGTTTATGGCTGTTCTGTATCTCCATTTCAGTTATTTTGCTTTCCCTATATCCCTTCATGCCTTTCAAAGAGCAAATTACTCTAGATGTCGGAATCCTAAATAAAACCAAAAAATGCTGGAAATACCCAGTATGGAAATTCTCCTGTTTAACCAATTTATTGGAGTTGTTTGAAAAAGCAACATGTGCTGTGGATAAAGCAGCCATTTCCAGAAGGCATTTGATAAAGTGCCACATAAAGGATTTGTGGGAAATAAAAGTTCATGGTGTAGGGGTAAGATTATCTACCTAACAGGAAAGGTGGCATAAATGGGTCTCTTTTTAGTTGGCAAGATGTAACGCATGGTCTGCTATAAGGATCAGTCCTGGGACCTCAAACTGTTTCAAGTCATGTGACTTTGGTGAAGAGACCAAAGTATGGTTACCAAATTTACTTATGGCAAAGGTAGGTAGGATAGTGAGTTGTGAAGAACGCATAAAGAGGCTTCCAGGGGATATAGGTAGGTTTAATGAGTCAGCAAGGATCTGTCAAATGGAGTATAATGTGACATTGTGCATTTTGGCAGGAAGAGTAACAAGTGTATTATCTAAATGGGTGAGAGATTGTAGAGGGGTCTGCGTAACTTTGTGCATGAACTGCAAATGGTTGCTATGCAGGTAAGGCAGAAGTAGATAAGGTTTATGGAGATTGGGCAGGAATGTGGAGTTGAGATTATAATCTGATTAGCCATGATTTTATGGAATGACAACAGGCTCGAGGGGCTGGTCAGCTGGCCTACTCCAACTAATTCTCGTGTCTGGCAGCATCTTGGAGGGTGTGTTTCAGGCTGGTGACCTTTCATCAGCAGTTAGTTCCATCAAAGGATCAGTGACCTGAAATATTTGTTATCTCTGTAGGTATTGCCAGATCTGCTGAGTATTTCCGAAACTATAACCTTTTAATTTTTCAATTAGAAATCCTTCCTGATATCACACCTGAATGCCAGAGTAAAGCTGGATCTGAGGGGCTAGGGCTGGCTTATTACAGAAGCTGGAGCTAATCTGGACAGAGCAAATGACATGCAGGCTTTTGTAGTCTGCTCCTGTGATTACTGGACCAATTCAACTTAAACAACTCTACATGTTTATCATACATGTGGTTACAGTATAGCCCCTTAATGTTTGTGTTTTTCTAAAGGGAAGAGCCAACACATGTTTCGGAGCACTGGTTAGATTTCTAAAAAGAGCAGGATAATGTTCTTTACTATACATGCAAGAAGGAAAATGGGTAGGTGGAAAATTCCACGATAGTGGCTTGATTATTGCGCACTGAGACGGTTAAGCTTTAGATATGAGCAATGATGAAGGATTGCTACAGTAGTTTGTCCGATGTGCAAAGCAAGGACAAGATGACCAGTGGAATGGCTGTTATATTAAAATTTCGAGACAATGGGTAATTGCCAAGGTGGTGATCTTCAAGGCTGATGTGAGCTTTTCGTAAAGCAGGAATGTGAAATTTTTGGACGCAATCTGAGGTAATGTTGAGTTTAGTGCATGTTACATTTTGGTGAGGAAAGGTACTGGGGACATTGAATCCCTGCAGCAAAGAAGATGGCCTGTTCAGCCTGCCCCGAATCCCTGGAGAGGGAACATGCGGTGTCCACGGGCGAGGTTGACGCTTTCCGCGCCCGCTGGGCACCGCAGGGATTGGGGTGCATTATTGACCCCAATAATCACATTTTAATTTGATGTTTTTAAGTTTCCTTTGTACTTTGATTTCTGTTCGGGCTGTTCCCCCTCCTTTTTGGGGAGCTGCCCCTTTTACTTTGTCCTGATTTAATCTGAGTTTGTTTACTTGGTTTGGTTTGACCTAAAAAGAGGACAGACCCACCTAGGCCCTATCTCACATATTTAGCCTGCTAATTCCCCTGACACTAAGGGACAATTTAGCATGGCCAATCCACCTAACCTGCACATCTTTTGGACTGTGGTGTTGAGATGCCGGCATTTTACTGGGGTAGGCACAGTAAGTAGTCCCTCAACACCAGGTTAAAGTCCAACAGGTTTATTTGGTAGTATGAGCTTTCAGAGCGCTGCTCCATCAGGTGAGTGATGAAGGGGCAGGGCTCCAAATGCTTGTGCTAGCAAATAAACCTGTTGGACTTTAACCTGGTGTTGAGAGACTTCTTACTGTATCTCTTGGACTGTTTGGGGGGAGGGGGGGACCCGGAGGAAACCCACGCAGACACGGAGAGGACGTACAAACTCCACACAGTCACCCGAGGCTGGAATTGAATCCGGGTCCCTGGAGCTGAGAGGCAGTTTCCCCATGGGCAAAGGTTATTTGGTTATCTACATGCTTGTATCTAGTACCACCAGAATTGCTTCCATCCAATTATGTCTTGTATAATTCCAAGGTTTTCTATCTTTCTGATTTCACTTGTGTCTTGATTGAAAAATTATTACTTCCAGGGATATGTAATCTGTCTTTCACAACTTTGCATGCATGTCTCCTTCTTTAATTTAGCTTAATATTCCTGATTTACCTTTTTCATACTCTGTCCAAGAATTAAGTACTGAAGTTTATGTAAATTGATAGCACAAGACAAAATAGTAGATGCATTTCAGTTACTTTTTGCTCTGACCCAAACTATTTCAGAATAAAAAGTTAAATGTATAAATCTCTCAATCAACATGTGGTCACTTAGGCACTGGGAGAAGGACATGGCATGAACTCCTGCTGTGGTTTTTTCCCCATCATCGGGTCAGGTAATTGGTAGGTTCTCAGGAAATTGATTGCATGCATTATCGCGCAGTGTGGAAATTGCTTTTCTGGCTCTGTTCTGAATTTGTTGTAACTTTGCGCTTGTTGATGAGTAATCCAGAAATTTGTACTTGGTCAGGAGTGATTCGCTGGAACAGGAATGGATGCAGTATTGGTTCATGTATAATTTTCCTTAGGTCAGTAAGCATTCCTGGGCAGAAAATGCTCCAGTTTTGCATTGATCTTGGTGATCCCATATAGTTTTGAATGTTTTGACTGGATATACAAGATCTCCATTTCTACTGCACTTGTGTTCATTTAAATAATTTGACCGGCAACTTAGTTCAGTGCTAATGTCATCTTGGTGTCTTTAGAATATTAACATGTAGAAATTTGAGCATTTTTTGTTTGGAGGACCCATTTCAAATGGATTAATAATCCACAGACTCTCTAAATTATAGAATCATGTACATTCATACCCATGTAAAGCTCAGCAGTGTGCTGTTAATGAAATTGCCTAAAGTTCTGTCAGGGCATTCTGGTATAGTTAACATGGGTATGATTGTTCAAGCTTCTTTCCTTCACCAGATATGGGTGGCACAGTGCCAGTGACCTGGGTTCAATTCCCAGCTTGGGTTACTGTCTGTGCGGAGTTTACATGTTCTCCCTGTGTCTGTGTGGGTTTCCTCCCATAATCAGAAAGACGTGCTGGTTAGGTCCATTGGCCATGTTAAATTCTTCCTCAGTGTACCCAAACAGGTGCTGGAGTGTGGCGACTAGGGGATTTTCACAGTAACTTCATTGCAGTGTTAATGTAAGCCTATTTGTGACACTAATAAATAAACTTAAAGGAAGTTAAACCTACTTGTTCAGCATCATGCTTTTGACTACAGCATTTTACAAAACTTCTGCTCTTCATGGACTGGGTGGCATCTGTTGGAAGGTGTCTCCACTGCCTGCCTACTCACTGAGCAGCTGCAGATTATTTCAGCACTTTTTTTCTCCTGCTGTTTACTGGCCTGATTCTGTGAGAATATCACTGACACGCTGTTTGGTGTGTGGCATTTCTGACATTGCCAATAAGCAGGATGGTCAATAATGTTTCACCTTCGCCACTGATAACAAGTCCCACTGATACTCTTTTGAGATGTCTGAGCTCTCGAGGGGTCCAAAGACCCACATTTGAGAACCATTGCTTTAAAGAATTCTGCTCCATAGTATATGCATCTCGGTTGAAGGCTTTACAAATTGTCTAGATGGAAGATTTATTTCATTTAAAGTTATGAGGGTAAGTTCAATGCATTTTGAGAAGGAAGGGTATTCAGGGGTGGCTGTTTTGAGTTTGGGAGGCTGATGAGTGAATAAATTGCCGTGACAGATTGGAAACTACAGGTGAGCGGAAGGTTTTAAAACATTTTAATTTATTTAGGGGTATAGGAAGAGTCTCCAGTGAAAAGCAGGTCATGTCAGTAGCGAATGGGGGCTTGGCATTCTTCTCCTAGCTGATGACTGTTATTGGAACCATGTGCTCATGAATCCAGGCGCAAGTTCCTATATTTGGATTGTACAGAAGTTAGTTACTGTTGACAACTGTTGATCTAGTTAATTCAGTCACCTTTTCAAGTGTGGTGTTTATCTGCTCTTTGCTTAGTGTTGAAACTCCAATCACGGCAGTTATGTACTGTTGGAGCGCGTACACTATGAGGAATACCTAAGTGCTGAGGGATCTTGTCAGGTTAAGGAGATGGTTTGCACTTGGATTTTAATGCCATACATTGCTCTATGAATTCCATTGATTGCTGTAGAGAAAGTGTTAATGTCTCCAATTGATGACTTCAGAGCTCTTTCCGCTGCTTGCACTGAAGCATTCCAATGCTCTTTCTCTTGCATGTTGAGTAAGAAATACTACTATTCTCCAAATAGGTGACAGTTGTGGGAAATGTAATATAATATATTCCTTAATGGCTGTAAATATGAAGGAAATGATTTTACATCTTACTGTGATGCTACACTCTTCACAGACTGCCATAAAGAAGAATAACCCACGGAAATACCTACGTAGTGTTGGAGATGGTGAAACTGTGGAGTTTGACGTGGTGGAAGGTGAAAAGGTACTGAATAGCTTTAGTTCAGATGCTGCAAGATGTTATATTAAAACAGCCAATTTTGAAATTTTCTGGGTCTGTTAAACCTTTGGGGTTTTTTTTGCGTTACTAAAAGTTTCTAATTCGATCTGTTCAGGTAGGATTTGTAACATTGAGTTCTGACAGAAATATAAATAAAATTAATGGCATGTTCTCAACCTGACTTTTAATTTTTTTTGTCTATGTATACTTCAAATTTTGTTTTAGGTTGAATATAGTACTTCTGTTTTGTAGGGTGCAGAGGCGGCAAATGTAACTGGTCCAGGTGGAGTTCCAGTCCAAGGAAGCCGATATGCTGCGGACCGAAATCGTTACCGTCGCTACAACCCTCGCCGCCGAGGGCCACCACGTAATGTAAATATAGGCATTAGGCTTGTAGCTATTGCCATTAACATACTGATTTGAGGGCAGCTAGGTAACAATGTTGCTTTGTGTAAGTTTTTCCAAGTGGAACTAAATAACATCAGCTGCAAAGCACTACTGGAGATAGCTATATATGTGCGATCAATATATGGATAAATTAATAGCATTTGCTGCTGCTTTGGCTATAACTGATCATAAAGACTGGGAATCCGCATCTCGTCCTCTAACCTGTACAACTGGGCGGCACGGTAGCACAGTGGTTAGCACTGCTGCTTCACAGCTCCAGGGTCCTGGGTTCGTTTCCCGGCTTGGGTCACTGTTTGTGTGGAGTTTGCACGTTCTCCTCGTGTCTGCGTGGGTTTCCTCCGGGTGCTCCGGTTTCCTCCCACAGTCCAAAGATGTGTGGGTTAGGTTGATTGGCCAGGTTAAAAATTGCCCCTTAGAGTCCTGAGATGCGTAGGTTAGAGGGATTAGCGGGTAAAATATGTAGGGGTAGGGCCTGGGTGGGATTGTGGTCGGTGCAGACTCGATGGGCCGAATGGCCTCCTTCTGCGCTGTAGGGTTTCTATGATTTCTATGAACTGAAACCCAGGAGTCAAAGGAATATGGGAAACGGGCATGGTGTTCTAAATGACCAAAACATTGTTAATTAGTTGGAGTGCATGGAGAGGGGGAGGTGGTTTTACTAAATTTTACTGTGGTAATGCTAATTTGAAGGGTGTTTTGTATTGTTCACGTTTTATATTGGATAAAAAAGGCTTAATTAGACACTTGGTTAAACTGGTTTGACATTGTTCAAAATTTGTATTCCATCCATCAAGCATGATAATGAAATCCAAATTCTTTCATGGGACGTGGATGGCACTGGCTAAGCCAGCATTTGTTACTTGTCCCCAATTGCCATTCAACTGAGTGAATTGCTAGGCCATTTCAGAGGGCAGTTAAGAGTTAGCCACATTACCATGAATCTGGAGTAAATGTAGGCCAGACCAGGTAAAGATGGCAGATTTTCTACCCTCAAAACACTCGTGAACCAGGTGGGTTTGATCAGCAATAGATAGTTTCATGACAACATTACTGAGACTAAAATTCCACCAGTTGTCCTGATGGAATTTGAGCACAACCCCAGGGCTTGAACCTTTGATTACAAGTTCAGTGACATTATCACTGCACCACTCTCTTCCCAACTCTACATCAAAGAAAGTCTGCCTTTTATCTGTGCACCTTGTCTGCAGATTTACTGGCTGTGCTCAAATTGTATTAGTTGTTAATTTTGGATTAAAAACAATAAATGGTCTCCATGATTTTAATTTAGTACCAACAGAACATTGAAGGTGGAGAGAAAGGAGATGGAGCAGAAACAGCAACAGATGGAGAAAACCAGGAATATCAAAATCAACAGCATCGTCCTCCATACAGAAGACAGCGTTATCCACCCTACTTTGTTCGTCGCCGCTATGGTCGCCGTCCACAATATAGCAACCAGCCTCAGGGAGAAATTACTGAGGTAGCATCCAGACAAGTTGTAGAGATTGCTTTTTGCAAATTTGGTCAATTGGTTTATTAAAATATTGGCAATTTTCCAAATGGTGATAAAGATTTAGTGACTTTGCACCCATTACTACTTATCAAGAACAATAGAAGAATCCTTGAACTGCCAGGTACTAGCTAGCATTCATCTCATTAGAGGGAGCTAATAACTGATGAGGAAAACTTTGATCTAGTCCAACTGAGCGAGTGAATATAGCCTCCCCTTTTCTGTCCTGTATCATGTATTGTTTCTGGAGTGGTACCACGTTTTTGTCTTCTTTCATTTCATATATTGAACTTCGTCTTAAGACTAAAAAAACAAGACATATAGAAACAGAACATAGCAGGAGGAGGCCATTTGGCCCTTCGAGTCTGCTCCACCTTCATTATGATCATAGCTGATCATCCGACTCATTAGCCTAATCCTGCTTTTTCTCCCATAACCTTTGATCCCATTCGCCCCAAGTGCTATATTTAGCTGCCTCTTGAATACACTCAATGTTTTGGCATAACTACTTCCCGTGGTAATGAATTTCACAGACTCGCCACTCTTTGGGTGAAGAAATGTCTCCTCACCTCCATTCTAAATAGTCTACCCTGAATCCTCAGACTGTGACCCCTGGTTCTGAATTCCCCCACCATTGGGAATATCCTCCCTGCATCTACCCTGTCTAGTCCTGTTAGAAATTTGTAAGTCTCTGAGATCCCCTTCGTCGTCTGCACTCTAGCAAAAACAATCCTAACTTAGTCAATCTCTATCAGTCCCGCCATCCCCGGAATCCGTCTGGTAAACCTTTGCTGCACTCCCTCAAGAGCAAGAACATCTTCCTCAGAAAAGGAGACTAAAACTGCACACAATACTCTAGGTGTGGCCTCACCAAGGCCCTGTATAATTGCAACAACACATCCCTGCTCCTGTACTTAAAACCTCTTGCAATGAAGATCAACATGCCATTTGTCATCTTTACCACCTGCATGCTTGTCTTCAGTGATGTTTCCATTGTAGCTCTTGTTCATGTTGAATCTGTTGTATAATGCAGGTCAGTTCCTTTTTTTGGTCAATTCCAGTGTGACTTCAATCAGCCACTAGTAATTATTTAACGTCAGCTTGCAGGTGGAAGTCATTATGTAACTATAAGCATATGTATATTGGGCCTTTTGGGAACGGCGGGGACATGTTAGATCAGCTAGATAGCCAATATCTTTTCCCAAAGGCAGGCGAGTCCAAAACTAGAGGACATCGGTTTAAGGTGAGATACAAAAGGGTACAGAGGGGCAATTTTTTCTGAGGGTGGTGAGTGTCTGGAACAAGCTGCTAGAAGTAGTAGTAGAGGCAGGTACAATTTTTCTTTCAAAAAGCGTTCAGACAAGTAAGATGGCTATCAAGGGATATGGGCCAAGCCTAGGCAATTGACACTAGCTTAGTCATTTTTTAAAAAAAAGGGCGGCATGGACTAGTTGGGCTGAAGGGCCTGTTTCCATGCTGTAAACCTCTGATTCTTATGTTACTGTTCTAATCGTTTATTCTTTTTGCTCTAAAAGGGTGGTGAAATAAATGAAAACCAAGTTGCTGGGGAAGAAGGTGGTAAACCCAACAGAGGACAAAATCGTTTTAGGGGCTACCGTCCACGCTACCGCAGGTATGCTGCAGCTTTCCTGTGGAAACCAAGATCCAAACATTAGCCTTGCCGCGTATCTTGTAACTATTGAGCTGGAGCTTTTTTGCATGATTCCTTAATGAGAATCTGCTGTTCAGAATTGGATAGATTCAGAACAGATCTAGCAGCTTAAAAACTGGGCATCCATGAGGTGCTGTGGCTGTAACCTTGTGGCCCAGCATATCCCTCTGACAGCCATTATGTTCAAGCCAAGGGATCAGCGCTGGTTCAGTGAAGAATGCAGGATGGCATTTTTGATTTATTCTTGCACTCAGCCTTTATTACCTACCCCTATATTGCTCTTGAACTGCGCAGTTTGCTAGACTGTTTTGGAGGGCAGTTAAGAGTCAACCACTGCTGTGCATCTGGAGTCATGTGTAGGTCAAACCAGATACAGTTCATTCAATTTAGTGAACCAAGATGGGTTTTTACAATTGATGATTTCATTACCACTGTTACTGGAATTGATTCTACACTTGGTTGACTTGCACACTTGCTATGGTGGGATTTTAAACCCATGTTGCCAAGGCCTTGGACTGGGCCTTTTGGATTACTAGTCCAGCAGTATTACCATTATGTCACTGTCCCCTCAGGAGCAACACCAGGCATATCTAAAAATGAGGTATCAAGCCAAACCGAACAACCAGAAGGAGGCACCTCTACAAATATCATCCTCATTGATGGGTAGCCAAGCACATTAGTGCTGAGGCATTTGCAGCCATTTTAGCCATAAGTGCTGAGTGGATGATCTCCATCTCTGGAGGTGCTCTGCATCAAGTGCCAATTTTTGATGCATTCCATGTTGTACCAGAAGCGGCTGAAGACATTGGATACTGCAAAGGTTATTGGCCCTGCCAACTCCCTGGTAACAGCAGACTTGTGCTCCAGAACTAGCCACATCTCTAGCCAGGCTATTCCTGTACAGAGCTCAGTTTGGTTTCAGGCAGGGCCACCTGGCTCCTCTCCTCGTAGCCTTGGTCTAACCATGGACGAAAGATCTGAGGTGAGGCTACTCTATGCATCAAGGCAGCATTTGGCAAAGTGTGACATTTGCAATAAAATGAATGAACTAATCGCGCAGATATAAAACGGGTACGATATAGTTAGGATTATGGTGACATGCCTGCAGAGTGACATGGGGTGGGAATTGAATCTCCCAGAGTATTCAATATTTAAGAAGGACAAGCATAAAGGAAAAGGTGGTGGAGTGGCACTGCTGGTTAAAGAGGAAATTAACACAATAGTGAGAGAATATTAGCTCTGACAACACGGAGTCTGGGTAGAATTGAGAAATGTCAAAGGGCAAAAACATTAGTGGGTGTCATATATAGGCCCCCAAACTGCAGTGGTGATGTTGGAAATGGCATTAAACATGAAATTAGAGATGCATGTGATAAGGGAATATCGGTGATCATGGGTGATTTTAATCTGCACATAGATTGGGCAAATCAAATTAGCCACAATGCCGTAGAGGAAGAATTCTTGGAGTGTATACGGGATAGTTTTCTTGACCAATATGTGGAGGAACCAACTAGAGACGTACTGTGTAATGAGAAAGGAATCATTGCCAATCTAGCTGTATGAGACCCCTTGGGGATGAGCGACCATAACATGGTAGAATTTTTTATCAAGATTGAGAGTGAAGTAGTTGATTAGGAGACTAGGGTGCTGAATCTTAATAAAGGAAACTGAGGGCATGAGTTGGCCTTGGTAGATTGGGGAGAATTACTTAAAGGGATGACAGTGAATAGACAATGGCAAACGTTCAAGGAACACATGGGGGAACTGCAGCAACTGTTTATTCCTGTCTGACACAAAAGGAAGAAGCATACAGATTGGCCAAGAAAAATAATAGGTCTGAGGATTAGGAGCAGTTTAGAATTCAACAAAGAAAGACCAAGGAATTGATTAAGAAGGGGAAAATACAGTACGAAAGTAAGCTTGCAGGGAACATAAATACTGGCATGAGTTTCTATAGATACGTGAAGAAAAAGACAAATGTAGGTCCCCTACGGACTGAAACAGAGGAATGTATAATGGGGGACAAAGAAATGGCCAAGCAACTGAATACATACTTTGGTTCTGTCTTCAAGAGGACACAAATCAGATGTCAGAACTGTTGGAGAGTGCAAGATTTAGTGAGAGGAAAGAACTGAGGGAGATCAATTTTAGTAGAGAAATGGTATTGGGAAAGTTGATGGGATTGAAGGTGGATAAATCCCCAGGGCCTGATAATCTACATCCCAGAGTACTTAAAGAAGAGGTTCTAGAAATAGTGGATGCATTGGTGGTCATCTTCCAGGATTCTATAGACTCTGGAACAGTCCCTGCAAATTGGAGGGTAGCAAATGTCGCTCCAATATTCAAAAAGGGAGGTAGAGAGAAAACGGAATTATAGACCAGTAAGCTTAACATCGGCAGTGGGGAAAGTTCTCGAATCATTATCAAGGACTTTATAGCAGAGTATTTAGAAAGCAGTGGCAGGATCAGACAGAGTCAGCATGAATTTATGAAGGAGAAATCATGTTTGACAAATCTGTTATAATTCTTTGAAGACGTAACTGGTAGAGTTGACAAGGGGGAAGCAGTAGATGTGGTATATTTGGACTTTCAGAAAGTATTTGACAAAGTCCCGCACAAGAGATTATCGTGCAAGATTAAAGCGCATGGGATTGGGGGAAGTGTACTGAGATGGATAGAAAACTGGTTGGTAGAGAGAAAACAGTAGGAATTAATGGGTGCTTTTCAAATTGGCAGGCAATAACTTGTGGGGTGCCACAGGGATCGGTACTGAGGCCCCAGCTATTCACTATATATAAATGATTTGGATGAGGGAACAAAATGTAACGTCTCAAAGTTTGCAGATGATACCAAATTGGGTGGGAGGGTGAACTGTGATGAGGATGCAGAGATCCTTCAGAATGATCTGGACAGGTTGGGTGAGTGGGCAAATCAATGGCAGATGCAGTATAGTTTGGATAAATGTGAGGTTATTTACTTTGGAAGCAAGAACAAGAAGGCAGGTTACTACCTGAATGGTTGTAAATTTGGAGACGGAGTGTGCAGTGGGACCCGGATGTCCTGGTGCACCTGTCACTGAAGGTAAGCATGCAAGCGCAGCAGGTGGTAAAGAAGGCAAATGGCATGTTGGCCTTTGTTGCGAGAGGCTGAGTGCAGGAGCAGGAATGTGTTGTTGTAATTATACAGGGCCTTGGTGAGGCCACGCCTAAGAGTATTGTGTGCAGTTTTGGTCTCCTTTTCTGAGGAAGGATGTTCTTGATCTTGAGGGAGTGCAGCGAAGGTTTACCAGGCAAGAGTGGTGAGCCTGTGGAATTCATTACCACAGAAGTAGTTGATGCCAAAACATTGAATGAATTTAAGAGGCGGGTGAATGGGATCAAAGGTTATGGGGAGAAAGCAGAATTAGGCTATTGAGTTGGACAATCAGCCATGATTGTGATGAATGGCGGAGCAGGCTTGAAGGGCCAAATGGCCTCCTCCTGCTCCTTGTATGTTTCTGTAAAGGAGCCCTAACTGGAGTTAGTGAGAATTGGGCAAAATCTCCCAACAAGAGAATCTAACCTTTTCCTCTTGATTGCGTTACCATTGCTGAGTTGCCCACTATTGACATTGTTGAGCTTGCCATCAACCAGAATCTGAACTGGACCGATTGTGAATAGTGTGGCTACAAAACCAGGTCAGCTTGGAATTCTGCAGCGAGTTAGTCTCCTTCTGACTCTAAAGCCTGACCACTATCTGTGGCAAGGGAGTGTGACGTCATCCATGAACTTAACATTGACTCACTGCACATTGGCAGCAGTGTAGTAGATACAAGATGTGTTACAGCAACTCGCCACTTGCTCTAAGCAATCACATTGCTTTAAGCTGTCTATCTGTTTTTCTTCACCCACCCCCTGCAATGTGTGTGTGGGTTTGTTGCTACCTGACTAAGGTTGTGGGCAAATGTCATTTGGCTGCAATTTAAATCTGCGCTGATAGCTAAAGAGGGATAGGTTGCCTGGCATTGAAAGCTGCGTCTAATGCCGTAGTGAAATTAGTTTCAATTAATTGTTTTGCCACAGAGGACCTCCTCGCCCACGTCCACCAAGGGAGGGAAGTAGTGAAGAAGATAAAGAAAACCAAGGGGATGGCCAGCAAGATCAACAGTCACACCCCAGGCGATTTCGCCGCAACTACAACTATAGGCGTCGTCGACCACAAAACCCTAAACCAAAAGATGGCGAGGAGGTAAGATCATGACTAATGTTGGTGCCCATTAACACTGGGCTGCGAGGTAAATTTGCTGATAGCTGAAACTGTCTCTGCCATGTTCCTACGTTTTCCTAGCCCTTAACCAACTGATTTCTGTGGTTCCTTTTTTATCTTGCCTCTTCACCTTGTGCATCAGACCTACCTCTTGTTCACTTCACCACCCAAGCTTCCATCCCAGCCTCGTGCCAGCTGCTACTATTGGTGCTGTCCCTCTCCTTTGAAATCTGCAAATGTTTCACACCCATGACTCCTGCCTTTGCAAACTGTTATTCCATCTTTTCCTCCCTCAAATCTCTCCATGTTTGCAAGTATTTGAGCATTTTCTGTCATTTTGACTGCTCTGAAATGACTGACTTGTGACATTGGGAGCATCATCATCCTCTCGTAACCCAATTTAGTTTTCCTGCTGAGCAAGATTGCTGTTGATTGTTGCAGGCTCTGGTAGTAACCAGAGAATCTTTTACCGTGGCTTTTCTTCCTAACTCCCTCCCTGCAGAAGATCTGTCCTGGCCCCCTTGGGGGTCTCATCTATGGATGCCCTTCAGCACTATCCAAAAAGGTGACTGGTTCGATGCAAAGTTGCTATCCATCCTTGAACCCTCCATTCTATTGGAATGTTCCAGTCCTGAATGATCTGACAAAATCTCATTAAATATTTGCAAATACTGATGCTTTTCTGACTGTTGCAACCCACTCTGTTCCCTTATCCTCAATTCCATCCACTTCACTGGTGTGGATTGTACTGGTGTCCTTGTTCACAACTTGTCCTGCTTGGCCCTGAGTTCAGCTTCCAACCAAGTCTTCCGCCCATCCTGAAACCCTTTTCATATTTGCTTTGCTGCCTTCGGTTATTGTTCTCGAGCTTGCCACCCACCTCTTATTAGTTTTGAGGTCATTGAAAACTAACTAGTGCCCAATCACCCAACTCTCTGACCCCCATTGACTCCCATTTTCCAAATGTCTGTTTTTAGCTTGCTAATCCTTTTGTCCAACTCCCTCTCTTGCCTCCTCTAGCCCTACAACTCGCAAGAGCTCTGCATTCCTCCAATGCTCGCCTCTTATCCAAACCACCCTCCCTCCCATCCCACCATTGATGGATGTGCTGTCTCTGCTTTGGTTTTTTGAGCCTGCTCTACCATTCATTTTGATCATGGCTGATCATATTCAATATCCTGATCCTGCCTTCCCCTCCATATCCCTTGATCCCTTTAGCCCCAAGAGCTGTATCTAATTTATTCTTAAAATCAGAGTGTTTTGGCCTCAGCTGCATTCTGGGTAGTGAATTCCACACATTCACCACCATCTGGGTGAAGGAATTTCTCACCTCAGTCCTAAAAGGTTTACCCCTTATCCTCAAACTATGACCCCCTATTTCTAGATTCCTCTCTCCCACCCCTCCCAAAATCGGGATCATTCTTCTAAACTCCAGTGAATATAATCCTAACCGACTTAGTCTCTCCTTGTATATGACAGACCCGCCATCCCTGATAAACCTTCGCTGTGCTTCCTCTTTAGCGAGGACACCAAAACTGCACGCACTACTCCAGGTGTGGCCTCACTATCGTCTATACAATTGCCAGAAAACATCTCTATCCCTATACTTAAATCATCTTGTGCTGAAAGCTAACATACCATTTTGTCACCTGATATTGGCATCAAGCAACTTGAGATAATGCAACAGGTGTGAGTAAAAGCTCCAGTGATTTAACTAACGCTGTAATCTAAATCAATGACCACGATAATCTTTTGAGGGTAGATGAGTTATTCCTTGTTATCTGCTGTATGTGAACAGTTTTTGATCTTATTTTTAAATCTGCACCTGGAGCAGATTCTCTCATAGTCGAGCTTGAGTTGATTGTGGTTACTTCTGTCTTTCAGACCAAGGCACCCGAAACACCAGCTGAGAACATCTCTGCTCCGGAGACCGAGCAGGGCAATGCTGAGTAACACCAGCTCAGCATCTCTTAACATCAACTAAGTAAGTATTTTAATATTTGTTTATTGTCTTTGATAGATGTACCCAAGCTGCAACAATTACTCCACATTTGTCTTACAGTTTTGTCATCAAACGAAGACCATCAAAGTCAAATTCCAGCAATAATAAGAAGTGAGCTTTCGACTGTAATGAAGATCTGCAGTGCTTGCATACAGTTGACCAGATACCAGAACGTTTCACACTAGTAAACCTATGCAGCATGGTTTCTTAACCTTTCCTGGAACTGCTTTTTGGAACTGGCTTAAAACAGATTTTTGTAGATGGTCTATTTTCCTTTTTACTTCAGATGGTTTTTAAGCTTATTTGATATCTGGTCAATTTGAATTTTTGAAATACCAGTTTTTAATTTGTAAGCATTGTACACCTGAAATTTAAGTACAACCGGGCATCTAATAAAGGTCCGAAAGAACACCATTCGATGTCTTAATTTGTAGTATGAGGCCTGTGTATGTGGCTACATTTAGTAGTATGAGGTCTTGGCAGGATATGGTGCTAAATGGTCTTGTCTTTTCCCATCTATATTGATTAAGTTAAAGCTGAAGAGATGTTAAATCTCCAGCCAGTTTTTTTTATCCATTTATTTTTAGGATAAATGTTGCTGGCAAGGCCAGCTTTTATTGCCCATCCCTAATTGCCTTCTAAGGTGGTGGTTTCACACTAGTAAACCTATAAGCAGCCTTGTAACAGTTGTCATCCCTGTTGAGGGGGAAAGTTTTGACCCAGTGGCTGAAGAAATGGCAGTTCTGCTTTTCATGCTTCTGCCTCCTCTCCTGAGTTAGAAGGTTGTTGTGGATTCAAGTCTCACTCAGTTGCAGGAAGTAAAAGATTACATGGTCCTCCTTTTATTTGAAAAGAATTGGGTGTTGCTGGTGAGTATTCTTAAGATTTTCTTCCAAAAGGGACATTTTGTGAACCAGGTTTCATGGTCCTGTTTATTCTTGAATGGGTAGACCAGAGTTTGAGGAACGGTGATGGGCCACTGCCACCCTCAACTGTTGCAGTCCATATGTAGGTGCAGCCACTGTACTGTTAGGGATGTCCCAGCATTTTGACGCTCATCGTGAAGGAACGGTGATCTTGTTCCAAGTCAGGGTGGGTAGCTTGGAGGGAAATGTGCAAGTGCAAAGCAGTTCGTGTCAATATGCAGAAAAAGCTAGAGGATATCCAGGCTTGGGTTGATAAGTGGTAAATTACACTCCTACCACACAAATGAAGGAATCTGCTGCTTTTGTCCCCTGGTTGTAAAGGTCACGGGTTTGAAAGGTGCTGTTGAGTATCTTGTAGATGGTACACACTGCTGCCATTGTGCATTGGTGGCAAAGTGAATCTTCAAGGTGGTGCATGGGTGCCAATCAGTAGGCTATTTTGTCCTGGATGGTGGTGGGTAAGTGTGTGGTATTGGTGCTGCACTCATCCAGGCAAGTAGAGTATTCCATCTTGCATCTGACTTGTGCCTTGTAAGATAATGGCCAGGCTTTGTGGAGTCAGGAATGGGTTGCTCAGAGTTTTGTTTCTGGTCAATGATGACACTGAATTTTGAGGGTGTTTTCAGTGATGGTAATGTCATGTGATGACATTCTCTTGTTCATCCTAAGCCTATACGTTCTCCAGTTATTTCTACATATGGGCATTAGAGTATAAAAGCTGGAGTCTGATGATGCAGCTGTATAGAACGCTGGTTAGGCCACATTTGGAGTACTCCGTCCAGTTCTGGTCGCCGCACTACCAGAAGGACGTGGAGGCGTTGGAGAGAGTGCAGAGAAGGTTTACCAAGATGTTGCCTGGTATGGAGGGTCTTAGCTATGAGGAGAGATTGGGTAAACTGGGGTGGTTCTCCCTGGAAAGATGGAGAATGAGGGGAGAACTAATAGAGGTGTACAAGATTATGAAGGGGATAGATAGGGTGAACGGTGGGAAGCTTTTTCCCAGATCAGAAGTGACGTTCACGAGGGGTCACGGGCTCAAGGTGAGAGGGGTGAAGTATAACTCAGATATTAGAGGGATGTTTTTTACAGAGGGTGGTGGGGGCCTGGAATGCGCTGCCAAGTAGGGTGGTGGAGGCAGGCACGCTGACATAGTTTAAGACTTACCTGGATAGTCACATGAGCAGCCTGGGAATGGAGGGATACAAACGATTGGTCTAGTTGGACCGAGGAGCGGCACAGGCTTGGAGGGCCGAAGGGCCTGTTTCCTGTGCTGTATTGTTCTTTGTTCTTCAGTACCCCTTCTGTCTGTGTTGACTTGGCAAAGGCATGATTGGTGATACTTCAGTACTTCTGAGATATTTAGGTTATGCTAAGCTTCCTAAATAGATAGGAACACACTATCATTGCAGCAGTGAATGATGACCTTGGTATCAGGATTGAGATCCTGGTCCGCAAATACTCCCTACCTTAGTTGGCCAAGGGCTGAGTAGCTCATTGGTGTCTCTGAATTTAATTGTCAATGCCTCTTCGTCAAGAGAAGGGTCTGAAGATGTGGAAAATGATCCACATTTTCCAGGTGCTCTCAATTGTTTTCATTGAATGGGGCGGTGCTGTGCTCTGCATGCTGGTTGAAAGTTCCGAATCTAGAGGGTGACTTGGGAGTGCTACCACCTGCAAGTTCCATCCCTCCATGAGTCTGCTGTCTTTGTCCAAGATAATAGAGGCTGATTTGGAAGATGTACCACAGCAGCTTACCAAGACTTTGAAACCATGCAGTTCATCCTTCAAGGCAAAGGTGAGGTCAAAGAAGTGCACCTTGTAGATGCCAAGCAGTGCACTGGGTGTATTTGTCAGTAGATGGTGTCCAGCTTTGTGTTGGACCTACACTCATCCAGGAAGTTGGGAGAACAACATTCTATCATGCTAATTTGGACCTTGCAGATGGTGGAAAAGCTGAGAAGTCAGGTGAGTTAATTGCTATATAATCCTCTGCCACAAGAGCAGGAGGGGACCATTTGGCCGCTTGAACCTGCTCTATTTGCTGCACTATCCCATATCCCTTAAAGTTTATTTAGTAATCTATTAATCTCTGCCTTGAACAGAAATGAGCCTCCAGTCCTTTGGCATAGAATTCCAAAGACACTCAACTTGCTTCTGTAAAGAAATTCTTCCTCTGCTAAATGGCTCAGCTCTTATTCTGAGACAGTATCTCCCTGCCTGCCCAATTCTAGAAACTTGATGTCTGTGTCGATATGCACGATCTTACATCTCCACATCATGCCAAATTCTAGACAACCCTCTATAAAAGCAAATTACTGCGGATGCTGGAATCTGAAACCAACAGAAAACGCTGGAAAATCTCAGCAGGTCTGACAGCATCTGTAAGGAGAGAAAAGAGCTGACGTTTCGAGTCCAGATGAACCTTTGTCAAAGCTTTGGATGGAGGTTGGATTCTGGTATGCCATTCAGTCCTTTGAGCCTACTCCCTTGAAATAAACTTGTGGCTGATCATCTCAATGCAACAGACGCCCTTCAGTTCATTAAGTCTGTACAGACATATGAAACGCTGACTTGCCTACCTAATCCCATTTACCAGCATTAGCCTTGAATGTCTTTTTATTCATTCGTGGGACATGGGTGTCACTGGCTGGCCAGCATTTATTGCCCATCCCTAGTTGTCCCTGAGAAGGTGGTGGTGAGCTGCTGCTTTGAATCGCTGCAGTCTATGTTCTGTGGGTTGACCGACTGCTGTTAGGGAGGGAATTCCAGGATTTTGACCCAGCCACTGTGAAGGAATGGTGATATATTTTCAAGTCAGGATGGTAAGTGACTTGGAGGGGAGCTTGCATGTGACGGTATTCCCATTTATCTGCTGACCTTGTCCTTGATGGAAGTGGTCGTGAGTTTGGAAGGTGCTGTCTCAGGACCTTTGAATTGCTGCAGTGCATCTTGTAGATAGTGTACACTGCTGCTACTGAGCGTCGGTGGTGGAGGGATTGAATGTCGAAGTGGTGTCAATTAAGCGGGCTGCTTTGTCCTGTTTGGTGTCTCCGTATACCTTTTCCCCACTCCACTAACATGACCTTCCACCTTCGGAGATCTGTGGTCAACAAATGTGCCACAGCCTCCAATACCTTGTCCTTCCCTGTCAATTTGCTCAGGAAGTTCAGTCTCTCCCTGAATTCCATGCCATCATCCTCATTCTCCTGGGTGAAGACATGAAGTATTTATTCAACACTCTAGCAATGTCCTCTGGATCAACCCATAGTTTGCCTGGTTATCCTCTTCCCATAGGTATACTTATGGGATATCTTGTGATTTTTTTTTCCCCCTACTTTTATCAGCCAGAGCTTTCTCATGTCCCTTTACTTTCCTAACTCCTTTTTAAGCTCCACCATTGATTTTCTGTACTCCGTTAATGCCTCTGCTGATTTGCTCCCCTTGTACTTGTTAAAAGTCTCTCTTCCTTCTCATAGCATCTTGAATATCCATGGTTCTCTGGGCTTGTTACTCCTTCCTAATCAGTCGAAAGGGAACATGGTGGTGTACCTCCTCATTTTCTTTTTGAATGCTCTCTACTGCTCTTGTGTAGATTTTCCTACAACTGTTCCCAGTCTATCTTGGTCAATTCCTGCCTTTTTTTCACTAAACTCTGCAATTCTATCTCTTCCCCCCCCCCCCGATTCTAAATGTTTCTTTGGGGCAACTTGTCTAAATCAAAGTTTGTTATTGACTCACTAAAATGCTTCCCCCAACCACCTGTACAGCTTCATTCCCCAGAATTAGGTCCAGCACCGCTTCTTCTCTTGTTGGACCCTCTACATATTGATTTTATATATCCTTCTGACTATTGGGGGGGGGGGGGCTAAACATCTAACAATGTGGCTGTCCCTTTTTTATTCCTAAGCTCTACCCACAAAGTTTCATTTGATGCCCCCTCCAAGATATTATCTCTCACTGTAGTAACTGCCTCCTTTTAACTAATAATGTAATGCCTCCTCTTTTACTTCCTATCTTGCCTTGAAGATACTGTATCCCGGAATGTTGAGTTGCCAAGCCTGCCCCTCACTCAACCATATCTCTGTGATGGCTATTATATCACACTTCCACATGTCTCACATTGCCCTCAACTCATTGTTTTACCTGCAATAGTCCTGGTATTTAAAATAGAGGCCATCCACCTTTGCCTTACTCCCTTGAAACTTAATACACTTCCTCTGACTTGATTCCAAAGAAACCTGTTGGACGTTAACCTGGTGTTGTGAGACTTCTTACAGTGGATTATGTTAGCAGTGGTTTCATCAAGTCTTATCCAAGCAACTAATTCATGAGTTGACCATCGGATTAGAGACCATCCGGATATCTTTTACCATTTGCTAATTTGAATTTTGGTCCAACAATTCCAATTTGCTTTAAGCTGGTTAATTTAGATTTACACATTCCATTAACTGTTCCTGTTGACTGTCACAGGCAGTATAGCTACAGTTAGCTCAGTGGAAAGATAAGCAATCACAGGAACATAAGAACATAAGAAATAGGAGCAGGAGTAGGCCATCTAGCCCCTCGAGCCTGCCCCGCCATTCAATAAGTGCTAACCACTGTGCTACCGTGCCTATTAGCTATGAGGAGAGGTTGGATCAGTACCACTTACCCGCCTGATCCCCATAACCCTTAATTCCCTTACCGATCAGGAATCCATCCATCCGCGCTTTAAACATATTCAGCGAGGTAGCCTCCACCACCTCAGTGGGCAGAGAATTCCAGAGATTCACCACCCTCTGGGAGAAGAAGTTCCTCCTCAACTCTGTCTTAAACCGACCCCCCTTTATTTTGAGGCTGTGTCCTCTAGTTTTAACTTCCTTACTAAGTGGAAAGAATCTCTCCGCCTCCACCCTATCCAGCCCCCGCATTATCTTATAAGTCTCCATAAGATCCCCCCTCATCCTTCTAAACTCCAACGAGTACAAACCCAATCTCCTCAGCCTCTCCTCATAATCCAAACCCCTCATCTCCGGTATCAACCTGGTGAACCTTCTCTGCACTCCCTCCAATGCCAATATATCCTTCCTCATATAAGGGGACCAATACTGCACACAGTATTCCAGCTGCGGCCTCACCAATGCCCTGTACAGGTGCATCAAGACATCCCTGCTTTTATATTCTATCCCCCTCGCGATATAGGCCAACATCCCATTTGCCTTCTTGATCACCTGTTGTACCTGCAGACTGGGCTTTTGCGTCTCATGCACAAGGACCCCCAGGTCCCTTTGCACGGTAGCATGTTTTAATTTGTTTCCATTGAGATAGTAATCCCATTTGTTATTATTTCCTCCAAAGTGTATAACCTCGCATTTCTCAACGTTATACTCCATTTGCTATATCCTCGCCCACTCACTCAGCCTGTCCAAATCTCTCTGCAGATCTTCTCCGTCCTCCACACTATTCACTTTTCCACTTATCTTTGTGTCGTCTGCAAACTTCGTTACCCTACACTCCGTCCCCTCCTCCAGATCATCTATAAACAAACACCTTCTCTTCTGGGATTCTCAATAAAACACCTAAAGAAAATGAAGTTAAGGCTGCCAACCATTTGGTTTCTTGACCTAATTTCAAATCTGAGGTAGCTGAGGAAACTTGGAATATAAAGATAGGTGATTAAAGGTGCTAGAGGAAGACATTAAAGTCATCTCAAATCCAGCTAAGTCATTGAATATAATCAAGAGATGGATAGTTTTTTGGAATATTAATGTTATCAAGGGGATGGGGAGAAAGCAGGAAAACAGTATTAGTACCATAGCAGAATCGAGACACCGCATCATACATTAAAACAAGTCAGGGTTCCATATCTAACGATGCACGGCCATCACAATCCACATGCATCCCATAGACAATCTGGCTCTGGTCTCCTGTTCATTGTCCCACAATGCTTGTGCTGTCTCGGCTCCACAAATCAGAGTTCACATCAAAATTCTGGGACCTCCATCCTGAACAGCACTGTGGGTGTTAGTGACACCACAGGGACTAGCATAGTTCAAGGCAGCAGCTCTTCCTTCTCCAGGGTAGTTAGGGATGGGGTGGGCAATAAGCCAGTGATGCCCATTTGCTGTGGTCAAATGAAGTCCCTGAAGTGTCTTGGGGTTGTACAAACTTCATTCTCGGACAATAAGTTATAGATGGTGTGGGAGCTACAACAAACACCAATCATATCCACCTGGGATAGAGTGGCCGTATGTTACAATTTCCCTGGCTGGGGAATTGGAGTCTTGGGTTCCATCCCAGCTGAGTGAAAATCTTCAACTGCTGCATGTATTTCAGACTCAGGATGTCCAAAGATTCACAAACCACTGAGTGAAAAGAATCTGAGACTTGATGGCTGACCCCTCATCCTGAGAATGGTGTGACCTCTCCAGCCAGAGGAAGGAGCCTCTCAGCACTTACCTTCTAATAATTCTGCAAGGTTCACTGATGTGGGGATACCGGTGTTGGACTGGGGTGGACACTTCACCCGAGGAAGGAACAGCGCTCCGAAAGCTTGTGATTTCAAATAAACCTGTTGGACTATCACCTGGTGTCGTGTGACCTCTCATTAGATTTCAATGAGATCACTTAGTTTTCTATATTCAACCCCATTTACACCTTCACAAGACCCATGTCTTGTTTCCTTGTCTGTCCCATTCCTATTTCCATTTGTCTTGCACCATAACCCCACTGGCCATTTCATCACTCCTCCCTTTCACACACTCAGACCTTTGTCTGTTTTATTTCCTCCTGCCTCTCTCTGCACCTGCACTCGATTACAAACATTCATCTCGCTAACTTCCCTCAGTTCTGATGGAAGGTTATTAACCTGAAACCTTAACTCTAGTTTCTGCAGAGATGCTGCCAGACCTGTTTATTTCCTGTTTTCGGGCTGATTCACTGCAGCTTGCAATTTAGGGCACACCTGATTGTTAGACAGGTTAAACAGGTCAGGGTTGACTGGAAAATAAAGAAAGTTTATTAGACGTCAATTGAACAATCACCAGCTTCGATTTTTGTTATTCTGACTCATGCAAGATTTTCCCGAAAAGTAGTCATTTTGGGCATGAAAATCGATGCGATTCACGCCACTGGAACCGGTGCGGTCCCCAATCACAACCTTTCCCCACTTAAATAGGGTTGACAGTCAGAAGCTTTTTCCCAGAGTTGAAATAGGGCTTGCACTGAAGGTGAGAGGAGGAAAGTTTGAAGGAGATGTGAGGGGCAAGTTATTTTTCACACACAGTGGTAGGTGTCAGAGGGTGGTGACAGTCTGGGAGGGTGGTGGAGGCAGGATGCCTCACATTCTTTAAAAAGTACTTGGATGAGCACTTGGCACGCCTTAACATTCAGGGCTATGGGCCAAGTGCTGGCAAGTGGGATTAGGTGGGCAGGTCAAGACATTTCATGTGTTGGTGCAGATTCGATGGGCCAAAGGGCCTCTTCTGCACTGTGGTATTCTGTGTCTGGAATGCATTGCCAGGGGTGGTGGTGGAGGCAGATACAATAGGGGTGTTTAAGGGGCTTTTAAATAAGCACGTGAATATGCAAGGCAGCAGCAGCAGTGTGACCAGGAGAATAGAGGCCAATGACCTCCGACATGCTGCAAGGGTGAGTGACCACCTGTCTCCCCTGGAACAAGCAGTGACCCACAGTGAGGTTGGCCTGTACCAGAGGAGTGAGGATCCACTGCACCTCCATCCAGATGACCCGTCTCAAAGGGGGCTGTTAACAGCTCAGAGCCTTATCCTTATTTACTGCACAGTGGCACAATGGTTAGTGCCACTGCCTCACAGTGCCAGGGACCTCAGCCGACTGTTGGGTGACTGCACGTTCTCCCCTTGTCTGCGTGGGTTTCCTCCAGGTGTGCAGGTTTGGTACATTGACCATGGTAAATTGCCCCTTAGTGTCAGGGGGTTAGCACGGTAAATACGTGGAGTTACAGGACTAGGGCCTGGGTGGGATTGTTGTCAGTGCAGGCTCGATGGGCCGAATGGCCTCTTTCTGCACTAGGGATTCTATGATTTAGGAACCCATGTCCCTTCTCTTGCAGGATCACCATCTGTTGAGGCCGGGCTATCGAGAGGCACAGCCCCTTCACAACCCTCAACAGCATCTCGGAGGAGATCTCCGAGGAAGACACCAAAGACGTCTCACCTCTCTCAGCCGCACCGTACGCCATCGCAGAGACACGCACCGTGGTGGGCAGAATTAGCAGATGGGTTTCTGGGTCACTATCTGCTGAGCACCACACAGCTGCTGACGCTCATCAGCTGGAGACAAGAATGTCCCAGGGATCGGAGAGTCAAGGGTCTGCTGGATCCCAGGACACAGCTGTGCTCCAGCCAGGTGCTGAGCCTCTGGACACGTTCATCACTGAGTTGCTGGAGATGCAAATACAGGGCTGAGAAATCCAGGAAGGGGTGTCAGCAACATTCCTGTGACTGCAAGGCTGAATGGAGGAGGCCCAAAGCTTTCGGGAGGTGGGGGGGGGGGGGAGTGGAGATTTTGTCGGCATAGCGTGGCACCCAGTGCAAGGGCGGCAACCGCAGTGGAAAACTGGGGCAGGATGTCATGAGTGGTGTAGTTAAAGGTATGGATCAGTCTCGGAGGACCAATGCTGAGAGCACGGCCAGACACAGAAGTCCATCGCTGAGGACTACACCATGGTGCAGACAAAGTCAGGTCTCCAGGAATGGCAGCAGCAGAGAGGCAGAGGCTTCTGGCGATCACTCCAGCAGCCCCTGGAGCGTCTCAGGGGCCTTTGAACACCCCAAGTGAGGAAGCAGCCCTGGAACCCATCCCAGGGCCTTCCATCAAGGAAATTTGCAATTTGCAGCCCTTCAGAATCCCCCCCCCCCCCTCCCCAATCCCAGCGCATCTCAGGAGCGGTGGTCAGAACAGGATGACACTGCATCACCAGTGCAACCTGGAAGTCAGCCGGGTCCCTTCAGGTCCAGATCCTCTCGAGGCTGCCCAGCAAGGGCATAACAAGCCACAGGGAGCGGAAGGGAACAGGCCTCTACCATTTCTGATTGAAATTCTGGGGAAACACCTCGATGTAGCGGTAGAAAATGCAAGAATACAAAGTTGTAGGTGCACTGAGTGGGTGTGAATAATGATTTGATTTGATTTGATTAATTATTGTCACATGTATTAGGATTCGGTGAAAAGTATTGTTTCTTGCACGCGATACAGACAAAGCATACCGTTCATAGAGAAGGAAAGGAGAGAGTGCAGAATGTAGTGTTACAGTCATAGCTAGGATGTAGAGAAAGATCAACTTAATGCGAGGTAAGTCCATTCAAAAATCTGATGGCAGCAGGGAAGAAGCTGTTCTTGAGTCGGTTGGTAGGTGACCTCAGACTTTTGTATCTTTTGCCCGAGGGAAGAAGGTGGAAGAGAGAATGTCCGGGGAGCGTGGAGTCCTTAATTATGCTGGCTGCTTTGCTGAGGCAGCGGGAAGTGTTAGTAAGGGCATTGATAATGTAGTGCCACCACAAAGCACCTCAAAGCCACAACGCCTCTGTCTTTAAACCCAATCCCAAAAGGAAAGGTCATCTCTCCATCTAAACTCAGATCCTCCTGAAGGCCGTCCAAACAATCCCAACATTGTGACTCTAAGGAGATCCTCAGTGTCAGGCATCATTCACTGATCAACCACAACCCCCATCCTAGGGAAACCCCCAAACTGGCCCCCTCCAGCCCAGCCCGAGCCCCCCAACCCCCAGCTCCCTGAATAACCCCCCTTGCCATCTGGCCAGCGGCTACTTTCTTCTTGTGCACCCTGGATCTAAGTGGTGAGTGATGCCCACCTCCTTCATCCCTCTGGGAGTCCATGGTGCCTGGTCTGTGATTTTAAGGACCAATGGTAATTGGCACTCGAGTGACATCACGCTAGTGGGCGGGAAGATTCCATGAGACCAGAACATCTGACTTCCATCTTGTTAATGAGTTTGAAATTGATTCAAAAACATTCTAACCAGCTTCCCGCCCTTTCTGGGCATGAACTGGATCACACCAGTGGGAAGGGCCCAGGAAGATCCCATTCGGAATTCCCGCCGGTGTGAATCCTGTTTTTGGCTTCTCACCAGAGTTTCCGGCTATAACAGGATTTGTATCCATCAGAAATGGGGTCAGAAAATTGTCCCCATGATGTTTTTGAGATAATTACACGGGTAAAAAGGAATTGTTTTGGAATTCAGTGGTAGATACCTAATATATAATGACCTTTGTTCTGTTATTTTCAGAGAAATCTCTGATCTGAGTTTGTAAATTAATCCAGTGTTGGGATAAGCAACAAGAACCTTAATCTCTCCTGATTTCCTTCTTTCATTACGACCCTTGTATTTCTTCTCCCTTTAGCCATTCCTCGATTCTGCACTGTTTTTGCTCTCTAACCTTTCCCATTTCTGAGGAAAGGTCATTGACCTGAAACGTAAATTCGGTTCTTCTCTCCACCCGACCTGCTGAATATTTTCTGTTTCTATTTCTGATTTCCAGCAACTGTTTTGCTTTCGATTTCTTTAACAGAGCTTGTTAGAACACGGAATGTTCCAGCATGAACTGGCAACAGCAGGATTCATGCTAGTTTTTCAAAGGCTTGTGGATAAATATCTTTGAAAAAAGCTGGAGGCAAGAGCTTTATACCTGCTGGCCTCTCCCACCCTGCTTCCTGTAAAACTCCATTCCATTCTCCCATTTCTCATTTCCTTCAGCTCGATCCTGACGGTGCAATTTTTTACACCAACTCTTTTGAGATGTCTTCATTTCACCTCAACCAAGGATTCCCACTCCGGTTGATAGAGCCCTCCACCACGTCTGATCTCTGTCACTCACTTCCGCTCTTACCCATTCTCCTCTTTCTCTGAACCATTCTAGGCTTCACCTGGTTTTCATCCTCCACCCCAGCAGCCTCCATATTCAACAGATCATTTTCCGCCATTTTTATCAACTCCAGTGTGATGCCATCAGCAAACACATGGCGCGTGCCCTCCGCTCAGCAATCCAGACGGACTATTACGCCCCTCAGGAACACATGACACAATCTTTCTTCCCTCCACACAAACACACAAGATCTTTCACCTTCTCCCTCTTCACCATCCAAAGCCCCAGGCGCTCCTTCCAAATGAAACAGCGATTCACTTGTACCCCTTTCAATGTAGTTTACCATATTTGCTGTTCACATTGTCACCTACACATTAGGAGACAAAGGTTGCTTTGCAGAACGTCACTACAAGCAAGAGCCTGAGCTTCCTATCATTTGTCATTTGAACTCTCCACCTTGCTCCCACTCTGACCTTGTCCTCTGTGACCTGCTCCTAATGAAGCTCAAGGAGCAGATCCTTATCCTTTGTCTCAGTGATCTACACTCTTCTCAACTCGATATTGAGTTCAGCAAATTGCAATCATAACCTCGACCTCCATCATGTTCTCCTGCGTGCAGTTTTAGTCTCCTTATCCAAGAAAGGATATACTTGTCAGAGAATGGAGCGCAGAGAAGGTTCACCAGACTGATTCCTGGGAGGGTAGGATTGTGGTATCAGGAAAGATTGGGTCGACTGGGCCTGTCTTCACTGGAATGTAGAAGAATAAGAGGGGATCTAATTGAAACATACAAAATTCTGACAGGGCTGGACAGACAGGGTGCAGGGATATTGTTTCTTCTGGCTGCGGCAGGGTGGGGGGGATGGGGGTAGGGGGCACCTAGAATAAGGGGTCACAGTCTCAGGATAGGGGATGGGCCATTCAGGACTGAGATAAGGAGAAACTTTTTCACTCAGAGGGTGGTGAACCTGTGGAATTCTCTCGCACAGAAAGCCATGGAGGCCAAGATACTGAATCTATTTAAGATGCCTGTCCTTTCAAATCCTCCCTGTTTACCATCGAGGTCCCAAACACTCCTTCTCGCTCTCTCTCCCCCTCTCCCTTTCTCCCTCTCTCTGTAAAAACGTAAGCAATTCTGAGGAGTCAGGGATCAAGTGAAAGCAGAGATAAAGATCACGATTGGTGGACTCTCAGAGGCTTTTTCCCAGGGTGGAAATGGCTGCTACGAGAGGACTCAGGTTTAAGGTGCTGGGGGGTAGGTACAGGGGAAATGTTAGGGGGAAGTTTTTCACACTGAGGGTGGTGGGCGAGTGGAATCGGCTGCCGTCGGTGGTGGAGGCAAACTCAATCGGGTCTTTTAAGAGACTCCTGGATGAGTACATGGAACTTAATAGGATGGAGGGTTATAGGTAGGTCTAAAAGGTAGGGATATGTTCGGCACAACTTGTGGGGCCGAAGGGCCTGTTTTGTGCTGTAGTTTTTCTATGTTTCTATTGCACTCCCCACATTGAGGTCTCGAGACTTTAGAATGATTCCTGAACCATTAGCAGCAAGCCTCCTGGTGCCCTGTGAACCCCAGTGACCTCAAGCCAGGGTCACAAACGATGGGAGTTGACCACTCTTACATCCTGGGTACAGTTCTGTATCCATTGATCAGAAGGATTTGAACAGATGATTAGCTGGGTATAGGTTACCAGCCCCTGGATATAAAGAATAGTAACAAGAAGCCGGAGACATAGGAATTGGGAGCAAGAGTAGGCCATTCAGCCCTTCAAACCCACTCTGCCATTCTATATGATCATGGCTGATCTCCATCGCATCCTAACTCCACTTCCCTGCCTTTTCCCCATAGCCCTTTATCCCGCTTTTGATCAAATATTTATCACTCTCTTTCTTGAATCCATTGATTGATTCTGCACCCACTGCACTCTGGGGCAGTGAGTTCCATCGATTCACAACTCTCTGAGAAGTAGCTGCTCCTTATCTGTCTTGAACCTGCTCCTCTACAACTATGACCTCTTGTCCTCGATTGTTTTAGAAGGGGGATCATTTGGTTTACATTTACTTTGTCAATCCCATTGAGTATTTTATATACCTCAATCAAATCCCCCTCATTCTTCTGCACTCCAGCGAGTACAAGCCCAAGCTCCTCAACCGCTCCTCATACAACAGCCCCTTCAAACCTGGAATCAATCTAGTGAACTCTTCTGAACCACCTCCAGTGCCACCGCATCCTTCCTCAAGAAGGTGACCAGAACTGAACACAAAACTCCAAGTGTGGTCTCACCAATGCCTTATACAATTGTAACAACACTTCTCTACTTTTATACCCCAGATCCTTTGCAATAAATGCCAAGATTCCATTTGCCTTCCTTATACCATTCTGCACCTACATACCCTCTTTCTGAGAGTCATGCACAAGGACACCCAGATCCCTCTGCACAGATGCCTTTTGAATCTGTTTCCCATTTAAATAGTAATTTGCCCTTTTATTTTTCCGGCCAAAATGGTTAACCTCACATTTATCCACATGAAACTCCATCTGCCAGATTCTGGCCCATCCCCCTAGTCTGTCGATATCCATTGTAAACTTTTTATCTCCTCATCACAGCCTGCTTTCCCACCTATTTTCGTGTCGTCAGCAAATTTCTCTATGTTACACTCTGTCCCTGCTTGTAGATCATTGATAGAGATTGTAAATAGTTGCGGTCCAAGAACTGAATCATAGAACCATAGAAACCCTACGGTGCAGAAAGAGGCCATTCGGCCCATCGAGTCTGCACCGACCACAATCCCACCCAGGCCCTACCCCCATATCCCGACATATTTACCCGCTAATCCCTCTAAACTATACATCTCAGGACACTAAGGGGCAATTTTATCATGGCCAATCAACCTAACCCGCACACCTTTGGACTGCGGGAGGAAACCGGAGCACCCGGAGGAAATCCACGCAGACACGGGGAGAATGTGCAAACTCCACACAGACAGTGACCCAAGCCGGGAATCGAACCCAGGTCCCTGGAGCTGTGAAGCAGCAGTGCTAACCACTGTGCTACCGTGCCTCCCACAACCACTGTGGGCGGCATGGTATCCTGCTGGACCCCACTAGTTACAGATCGCCAACTGGAGAAGGACCCATTTATCTCAACCCTCTGCTTTCTATCAGTCAACCAATCCTCAATCCAAGCCACTACTCTACCCCCAACCCCTTGGGATCTAATCTTCTGGATCAGTCTCTTGTGTGGCACCTTATCAAATGCCTTCTGGAAGTCCAGATAAATCACATCCACAGGATCCCCGTTATCTACCTTGCTGGTTACACCCTGAAAGAACTCCAGCAGGTTTGTCAAACAGGACTGGTCCTTCACAAAGCCGTGCTGACGCTGGTGAATTGAGCTTTGCTTTCCCAGATGCTCCGTCACCTCCTCCTCAATGATCGACTCCAGCAACTTCCCCACTACAGAGGTCAGGCTGACTGCTCTGTCGTTTCCCACTTTTTACCCCTCTCCTTTCTTGAATAAGGGTGTCACATTGGCATGTTTCCAGTCCATTGGTACCTTTCTGGAATCCAGGGAATTTAGGAATATCATAACTAGTGCATCCACTAAATCTGCTGTTACCTCCTTTAACACCCTAGAGTGTAGCTATCAGGTCCCGGGGACTTATCTACTTTTAAACCCTTCAGTTTACTGAGTACCTTCTCCCTGGTTATAGTAATTTCACTAAGTTCCACTGTATTAACTGCAGTTTTTGGGGGTGAATTATTATCTTCTGCTGTGAAGACAGAGACAAGGTATTGGTTTAGTGCCTCTGCCATCTCCAAGTTTCCCATTCTTACCCCCCATTTCCATCCTCTAAAGGGCCAACATCTATTCCCACTATTCTCTTCCTCTTTATAAACTTCTAGAAACATTTGGTGTCGTGTTTATGTTTTCAGCTAGTTTCCTTTCAGAGTCCATTTTAGCGTTTTTGTTATTGTATTTAGTCACCTTTTGTTGGTGTTTGAAGTTCTCCCAATCCTTCACGCTGCCACTAACCTTTGCAGTATTATACGACCTCGTTTTTGACCTGATGTTATCCTTGATTTCCTTATTAAGCCGTGAATGATTTTTCACCCTTTTGCAATTCTTCTTCCTCTTAGGAATGTACCTGAGTTGAGTTGTCTTTAATATCTCCCGAAACAACTGCCACTGTTCTTCTCCCATCTCCCCTCTAATATTCTTGTCCAGTCCACTTGGGCCAGCTCTTTCCTTAGGCCTGTATTATTACCCTTGTCCAATGCTAAAACTGGAGGATGTGATTCTGTCCTCTCACTTCCAATCTGATTTTGAAATTCTATCATGTTGTGGTCACTCCTTCCAAGGGGATCCTTAACTCCCAAGCCGTTAATCAGTCCTTCCTCATTAGATAATACCAGATCTAAAGTAGCCAGTTCTCTGGTTGGCGCCATAACATGTTGCTCTCAGAAACTGTCCCTCATACACTCTCTGAACCTTCCTCTAGTCTACCCTTGCCAAGTTGGTTACTCCAGTCAATAAGTATGTTAACGTCACCCATAATCACCGTTGTGCTATTTTCACAAACCCTCCTCATTTCCTGATTTATGCTAAGCCCGACTTCTAAAGTGCCATTTGGGGGCCTGTAAATTACTCCGAGCATTGTGTTTCTTTCCTTGCTTCTTATTTCTACCCAGACTGACAGCATTTTGGTCTCCAGTGCCAAAATGACTATCCACTCTCTCCATGCCTCTCATAATCTTGTAGACTTCTATCAGGTCTCCCCTCAACCTCCGTCGTTCCAGTGAGAATAAACCAAGTTTCTCCAACCTCTCCTCATGGCTAATGCCCTCCATACCAGGCAACATCCTGGTAAATCTTTTCTGTACCCTCTCCAAAGCCTCCACATCCTTCTGGTAGTGTGGCGACCAGAATTGAACACTATATTCCAAGTGCGGCCTAACTAAGGTTCTATAAATCTGCAACATGACTTGCCAATTTTTAAACTCAATACCCCGACCGATGAAGGTAAGCATGCCGTATGCCTTCTTGACTACCTTCTCCACCTGCATGGCCACTATCAGTTACCTGTGTACCTGTACACCCAGACCCCTTTGTCTATCAATACTCTTAAGGGTTCTGCCATTTACTGTGTATTTCCTATCTGTTTTAGACCTTCCAAAATGCATTATCTCACATTTGTCCGGATTAAACTCCATCTGCCATCTCTCCGCCCAAGTCTCCAACTGATCTATATCCTGCTGTATCCTCTGATGGTCCTCATCGCTATCCGCAAATCCACCAACCTTTGTGTCGTTTGCAAACTTACTAATCAATCCAGCTACATTTTCCTCCAAATCATTTATATATTACAAACAGCAAAGGTCCCAGCACTGATCCCTGAGGAACACCACTTGTCACAGCCCTTCATTCAGAAACGCACCCTTCCACAGCTACCCTCTGTCTTCTTTGACCAAGCCAGTTTTGTATCCACCTTGACAGCTCACCTCTGATCCCATGCGACTTCACCTTCTGCACCAGTCTGCCATGAGGGACCTTGTCAAAGGCCTTACTGAAGTCCATGTAGACAACATCCACTGCCCTACCCTCATCAATCATCTTCGTCACTTCCTCGAAAAACTCGATCAAGTTCGTGAGACACGACCTCCCCTTCTTACTACCCTAGAGAGAACAGAATTAATGCTGCCATCAACACTCCCTCCATCACGTGACCTACACTCTGTTGTAATCTCTCCCAGTTCCCACAAATCACAGACCTCCTCCTCTGCTCCAGCTACTCCACCCTCTGTGAATATAAAATCCATCACATTCCTTCCTCTCTTTAACTCTGAAGAAGAGTCACACAGACACAAAACGTTAACTCTGTTTCTCTCTCCACAGATGCTGCCGGACCTGCTGAGCTTTCCCAGCATTTTCTGTTGTTATTAGAGTTCGTGGTACTGGTACTGTCATAAATTGAGGATCGGTTAACGGCAGAAAACAGAGAGTGGGGATAAACAGATCATTCCTTTGCTAGTGGGTAACCCAAGAAACAGTCCTGGGGCCCCAACTGTTCACAAACTATATCAATGATTCGAATGTGGGGCCAAATGTAATATTTGCAAGTTTGCTGATGACAAACTTGATACTCCGCACTTGGAGTATTGCGTACAGTTCTGGTGGCCGTATTATAGGAAAGATGTGGAAGCGTTGGAAAGGGTGCAGAGGAGATTTACCAGGATGTTGCCTGGTATGGTGGGAAAATCATATGAGGAAAGGCTGAGGGGCTTGAGGTTGTTTTTGTTAGAGAGAAGAAGGTTAAGAGGTGACTTAATAGAGGCATACAAGATGATCAGAGGATTAGATAGGGTGGATAGAGAGAGCCTTTTTCCTCGGATGGTGATGGCTAGCATGAGGGGACATAGCTTTAAATTGAGGGGTGAGAGATATAGGACAGATGTTAGAGGTAGGTTCTTTACTCAGAGAGTAGTAAGGGCGTGGAATGCCCTGCCTGCAGCAGTAGTGGGCTCGTCAACATTAAGAGCATTCAAATGGTTACTGGATAAACATATGGATGATATTGGAATAGTGTAGATTAGAGGGGCTTTAGATTGGTTCCACTGGTCGGCGCAACATCGAGGGCCGAAGGGCCTGTACTGCGCTGTAATGTTCTATGTTCTATGTTCTAAAAGAATTAGGTGGAAATGTGAGTTGTGAGGAGGCTTCAAGGAAATTTAGACAGACTGAATGGACAAAAACATGGCAGATCGAATATAACTTTGAGAAAATGTGAAGTTGTCCACTTTGGTAGGACAGACAGAAATGTACGGTATTTCTTAAATGGGGAGAGATTGGGAAGTTTTGATATCCAAAAATCTCCACTCACCTGAAGAACGGGCAACGCTCCGAAAGCTCGTGATTCCAAATAAACCTGTTAGACGTTAACCTGATCTTGTGAGACTTCTTACTGTGCCCACCCCAGTCCAACGCTGGTATCTACACATCATGATATTCAAAGAGATCTGGCTGTCCTTGTTCGTAAGTCACTGAAAGCTCACTTGCGGGTGCAGCAAGCAATTAGGAAGACAAATGGTATGTTAGCCTTTATCACAAGGGAATTTGAGTGCAGGTGTAAGGAAGTCTTGCTGCAGCTGTAGAGAGCATTGGCGAGACCACACCTGGAGTATTGTGTACAGTTCTGGTCTCCTTACTTAAGGATGTATTTGCCACAGAGGGAGTGCTGCAAAGGTTCACCAGACTGATTCCTGGGATGGCAGAATTGTCCTGTGAGGAAAAATTGATGGGTCTGTATTCTAAAGTTTAGAAAAATAAGAGCTGATCGAATTGAAGTGTACAAAATTCTTATAGAGCGCAACAGTGTTGGTGTTTGAAGAATGCTTCACCTGACTGGGGGTTCAGGACCCAGGGAAACAATCACACAATATGGGGCAGGCAATTTCAGGCTGAGACAAGGAGGCAGAGGGTGGTGAATCTTTGGAATTCTTTACCCCAGAGGACTGTGGAAGCTCAATCATTGAATATGTTCCAAGCAGATGTTGATAGATTTCTAGATACCAATGATATTAAGGGGTGGAAGGATAGTGCGGGAAGATGCTGCCTGGTTTGGAGGGTAGGTCTTATGAGGAAAGGTTGAGGGAGCTAGGGCTGTTCTCTCTGGAGCGGAGGAGGCTGAGGGGAGACTTAATAGAGGTTTATAAAATGATGAAGGGGATAGATAGAGTGAACGTTCAAAGACTATTTCCTCGGGTGGATGGAGCTATTACAAGGGGGCATAACTATAGGGTTCATGGTGGGAGATATAGGAAGGATATCAGAGATAGGTTCTTTACGCAGAGAGTGGTTGGGGTGTGGAATGGACTGCCTGCAGTGATAGTGGAGTCAGACACTTTAGGAACATTTAAGCGGTTATTGGATAGGCACATGGAGCACACCAGGATGATAGGGAGTGGGATAGCTTGATCTTGGTTTCAGATATAGCTCGGCACAACATCGTGGGCCGAAGGGCCTGTACTGTGCTGTACTGTTCTATGTTCTATGGCATTGAGGTAAAAAATCAGCCACGATTTCGATAAATGGTGGTGCAGGTTTGAGGGGCCGAATGGCCCACTCCTGCTCTGATGTTCCTAATTAATGAAATGTAATTTTGCGTTTCATTCTTGTTTGAGCTCCTGATGTTCCTTTAAGCTGATAAACATTTTAACTTAATGTAATACTTCCTCTTTACACGGGGTGGCGCTGTGTAACAGTTCTGATCATAGCCACTTGCAAGTTACCAATTTTCTGGAATGAGTGATTACAGAAAGATATCAGATATATAAAATAGAAAGATATAAAATAGAAAGATATATAAAGATTTAAGCACCAGGGACCCGGGTTTGATTCTGGCCTCGGGTCACTGTCTGTGTGGAGTCTGCACGTTCTCCCCGTGTCTGCGTGGGTTTCCTCCGGGTGCTCCGGTTTCCTCCCACACTCCAAAGATGTGCAGGTTAGGTGGATTAGCCGTGGAAAATGCACTGGGTTACGGGGATAGGGTGGAGGGGAGGGCCTGGGTGGGATGCTCTTTTGCAAAGTTGGTGCAGACTCGATGGACCAAATGGCCTCTTTCTGCACTATAGGGATTCAGAATGAGTAAATATGCTGGCTGTTCCCTCGTCAGCTACTGAGAGGCTCACCTGACTTTGGAATAAAGGTTTGAGGTTTTCAGCATCAAGTCTGAATGATTAATATCTCAGCATTGACAGATCGTAGTCAGTAACACAGGTCACCCGTGCTGTGGCCAATCACCAGTGTGAACCATTTACTCTAAATTCTGTCACATGGGAACGGTTATAAAACCAGAACATGTGACTGGATTCTGAAATGTCTGAATTGTAAATTGACAGAGCTGCTGATTCCAATGGAATATTTGGGTCGCGATTCTCAAATGATTTTCTTAGCGGGATTTTCAGAATGAATCTTTGGTACTCTGTGCATCACAGAGAGCCCTAGCGAGATTCACACTGAGAATTCAGGTGTGGGGCCTATTCCCGCCCGAGAAGCCGGCAGCATAGTGCTGAGCGGGCCACTGCGCATGCGCCAATCTGTCAGAGCAGGGGATCAGCACACGCGCTGTGACCCTGCATCGCCAGCTTCCCGATCGCTGACTTGCAGAGTCCACACCACCTCCCAACCTCCCCAATTGCTGGTCTCCAAGGCCTCTCCGGGCCGGTCCCGAACCCCCCTACAGCCCCGACCCCCAGCAGCGCATCCCCCCACTCTGATGGCCTGCCCCAATCAGCCCTTCCCTCCCTCAGTCACTGATCCCGACTGCAGATTGGCAGCGGGACCCTCCCACCCCCACCGATTTCCCCCTCCCCACAGGCCCCGCCGGGAGCCCACTAAATGGTCTCTGCTGATGTCTCCCGGCTCGCTGCGCTGGGCTGGGAGAATTGCCCCTTTGGTGTGGGTGGTAACAGTCAGGGACCTTAACTTTCCCAACATGGACTGGGACAGCCATAGCATTAGGGGCTTGGATGGAGAGAAATTTGTTGAGTATATTCAGGAGGAATTTCTTATTCAATATGTGGATGGCCCGACTACAGAAGGGGCAAAACTTGACCTCCTCTTGGGAACTAAGGAAGGGCAAGTGACAGAGGTGTTAGTGAGGGATCACTTTGGGACCAGTGACCATAATTAGTTTTAAGATAGCTATGGAGATTGATAGGTAGAATATAGAACAGTACAGCACAGTACAGGCCCTTCGGCCCTCAATGTTGTGCCGAGCTTTGTCTGAAACCAAGATCAAGCTATCCCACTCCCTATCATTCTGGTGTGCTCCATGTGCCTATCCAGTAACCGCTTGAAAGTTCCTAAAGTGTCCGACTCCACTATCACAGCAGGCAGTCCATTCCACACCCCAACCACTCTCTGAGTGAAGAACCTACCTCGGACATCCCTCCTATATCTCCCACCATGAACCTGAGAGTTATGCCCCCGAGTAACAGTTACATCCACCCGAGGAAATAGTCTCTGAACGTCCACTCTATCTATCCCCCTCATTATCTTATAAACCTCTATTAAGTCACCTCTCAACCTCCTCCGCTCCAAAGAGAAAAGCCCTAGCTCCCTCAACCTTTCCTCATAAGACCTACCCTCCAAACCAGACAGCATCCTGGTAAATCTCCTCTGCACTCTCGCCAATGCTTCCACATCCTTCTTATAGTGAGGTGACCAGAACTGCACACAAGATTCCAAAATGTGGTCTAACCAAGGTCCTGTACAGTTGCAGCATAACCCCACGGCTCTTAAACTCAAACCCCCTGTTAATAAATGCTAACACACTATAGGCCTTCTTCACGGCTCTATCCACTTGAGTGGCAACCTTTAGAGATCTGTGGATATGAACCCCAAGATCTCTCTGTTCCTCCACATTCCTCAGAACCCTGCCATTGACCCTGTAATCCGCATTCAAATTTGTCCTACCAAAATGCATCACCTCGCACTTATCAGTGTTAAAATCCATCTGCCATTTTTCGGCCCAGCTCTGCATCCTATCAATGTCTTTTTGCAGCCTACAACAGCCCTCCACCTCATCCACTACTCCACCAATCTTGGTGTCATCAGCAAATTTACTGACCCACCCATCAGCCCCCTCCTCCAAGTCATTGATAAAAATCACAAATAGCAGAGGACTCAGCACTGATCCCTGTGGTACACCGCTGGTAACTGGTCTCCAGCCTGAAAATTTTCCATCCACCACCACCCTCTGTCTTCTATGAGATACAGTAAGAAGTCTCACAACACCAGGTTAAAGTCCAACAGGTTTATTTGGTAGCAAATACCATAAGCTTTCGGAGCGCTGCTCCTTCGTCAGATGGGGTGGATATCATATTCTGAACAGATATCCACCCCATCTGACGAAGGAGCTGTGCTCCGAAAGCTTATGGTATTTGCTACCAAATAAACCTGTTGGACTTTAACCTGGTGTTGTGAGACTTCTTACTGTGTTTACCCCAGTCCAACGCCGGCATCTCCACATCATGGCTACCATCTATGAGATAGCCAGAATTTAAAATTAAAATTTAAAATTCTAAATTGGGGCAAGGCCAATTTTGATGGTATTAGACAGGAACTTTCAGAAGTTAATTGGGGGAGTCTGTTGGCAGTTAAAGAGATGGCTGATAAGTGGGAGGCTTTCAAAAGTGTGTTAACCAGGGTTCAGGGTAAGCACATTCCTCTTAGAGTGAAGGGCAAGGCTGGTAGAAGTAGGGAACCCTGGATGACTCAGGATATTGAGGCCCTGGTCAAGAAGAAGAAGGAAGAACATGACATGCATAGGCAGCTGGGATCAAGTGAATCCCTTGAAGAGTATAGAGACATTTCAGAATCCAGTCACATTTTCTAGTTTTATAACAGTTCCCATGTGACAGAATTTAGAATTAAGAATGAAATCAGGAGGGCAAAAAGGGGACACGAGATTGTTTTGGCAGATAAGGCAAAGAGCTTCCACAAATACATAAAGGGCAAAAGAGTAACAAGGGAGCGAGTAGGGCCTCTTAAGGATCAACAAGGTCATCTATGTGTGGATCCACAAGAGATGGGAGAGATCCTAAATGAATATTTCTCATCAGTATCTACTGTTGAGAAAAGCATGGATGTTAGGGAATCTGGAGAAATAAATAGTGATGTCTTGATGAATGTACATATTACATGGAAAGAGGTGGTGGAAGTCTTAAAATGCATCAAGGTAGATAAATCCCTGGGACCTGATGAAATGTATCCCAGGACATTGTGGGAGGCTAGGGAGGAAATTGTGGGTCCCCTAGCAGAGATATTTGAATCATCAACAGCCACAGGTGATGTGCCGGAAGATTGGAGGGTGGCAAATGTTGTGCCTTTGTGTCTAAGAAGGGCTGCAGGGAAAAGCCTGGGAACTATCGACCGGTGAGCCTCACATCTGTAGTGGGTAAGTTGTTAGAAGGTATTCTGAGAGACAGGATCTGCAGGCATTTAGAGACGCAAGGACTGATTAGGGACAGTCAGCTTGGCTTTGTGAGTGGAAAATCATGTCTCATGAATTTGGTTGTGTTTTTTGAAGGGGTAACGAAGAAGGTAGATGAGGGCAGTGCAGTCGATGTTGTCTACATGGATTTTAGCAAGGCCTTTGACAAGATACTGCATGGTAGGTTGTTGCATAAGGTTACATCTCTCAGGATCCAGAGTGAGGTAGCCAAATGGATACAAAATTGGCTTGACAACAGAAGACAGAGGGTGGTTGTAAAGGGTTATTTTTCAAACTGGAGGCCTGTGACCAGCGGTGTGCCTCAGGGATCGGTGCTGGGTCCATTGTTATTTGTCATTTATATTAATGATTTGGATGTGAATTTAGGAGGCATGGTTAGTAAGTTTGCAGATGACACCAAGATTGGTGGCATAGTGGACAGTGGAGAAGGTTATCTGGGATTGCAACAGGATATTGATCAATTGGGCCAGTGGGCTGATGAATGGCAGATGGAGTTTAATTTAGATAAATGCGAGGTGATGCATTTTGGTAGATTGAACCAGGGCAGGACTTACTCAGTTAATGGTAGAGCATTGGGGAGAGTTACAGAACAAAGAGATCTAGGGGTACATGTTCATAGAGTAAAGCTTAAAAGTTTATTTATTAGTCACAAGGCTTACATTAAGTTACTGTGAAATTTCCCCTAGGTTATACTCCCCTGGGTTAGTAGTCTAAGGGGCAGGACATCTCGGGGTGTAATCTTGGGAATACTCCCAGTGACACAAGCTAGTGAGCACAGAAATAGGAGGATAGAGCAGGTGAATGCCAGGCTTAAGAGTTAGTGCAAGAGGGAGGGTTTTAGATTCATGGATCACTGGGACCATTTCTGGGGAAGTGGGGACATTTACAAGTGGGACAACCTACATCTGAACCAGAACAGGATTAATGTCTTTGCGGGACGTTTTGCTCGTGCTGTTGGGAGGAGTTTAAACTAATTTGGCAGGGGGAGGGGGACACAGACTGTTAGCAGAATAAAGGCACGGAATCATACAGCAAAACAAACCAGTCAGAGGGAGTGCAGTTGTATTAAGTTTCAAGGGAGTAAGGCCAGTTTGGATTGTCTCTATTTTAACACCAGGAGTATTGCAGATAAAACGGATGAGTTGAGGGCAATGATTGACACATGGGAGTGTGACATAGCCGCCATCACAGCGACATGGTTAAAGGAAGGACACAATTGGCAACTCAACATTCCGGGATATAGAATCTTCAGGCAAGACAGGGGAGGGGGTAAAAGAGGAGGAGGCAGTGCATTGTGAGTTAAGGAGGCAGTTACTGCAATAAGGAGAGATGATATATTGGAGGGGACATCAAATGAAGCTTTGTGGGTAGAGCTTAGGAATAAAAAAAGGGACAGCCACATTGTTAGGTGTTTATTATAGACCCCCAGATAGTCAGAGGGATATTGAGGAGCAAATCTGTGCTCAGTTTGTGGGATATACACAGTGTTAAGGGCTTGGATGGAGTAGATTTCGTGAAATGTGTACAGGAGAAATTTATAAATCAACATGTGGAGGATCCAACAAGGGAGGGAGCTGTGCTGGACCTGATTCTGGGGAATGAAGCCGGACAGGTGGTTGGGTGGGGGAGCATTTTAGTGATAGCGATCACAACACGGTACAATTTCAGCTTGTTATGGATAAGGGAATAGACGAACTGCAAAAAAAAGTTTGGATTGGGGGAGAGTAAAATAAGACAGGATCTGGCCAAGGTAGATTGGGAACAGTTCCTGGTGGGAAAATCTACAGAAGAGCAGTGGGGGTCATTCAGTAAGAAAATGGGGAGGGTGCCAACCCAACATGTTCCCTCCAGGGCGATAGGTAGGAATAACAAGCCCAGAGAACCATGGATGACCAGGGATATTCAGGATTCAATGAGAAGGAAAAGAAAGGCTTTTGAAAAGTACAATGGGAGCAAATCACTGGAGGCATTAGTGAGGTACAGAAAGTACAGGGTGGAGCTTAAGAAAGCAATTAGGAAAGCAAAGAGGGGATATGAGAAACCTCTGGCTGGTAAAAGTAAGGAAAATCCCAAGATATTCTATAAGTATATCAATGGTAAGAGGATAACCAGGGAGAGAGTAGGGCCCATTCGGGACCACGGGGACAATTTGTGGGTGGATCCAAAGGACATTTGAGTGTTGAATAAATACTTCACATCTGTCTTCACTCAAGAGAATGAGGACGATGGTATGGAACTCAGGCAGAGAGACTGGGAGGTTCTTGAAAAAATTGACATAGGGAAGGACAAGGTATTGGAAACGTTGGCAGCCTTAAAAGTGGATAAATCTCCAGGTCCAGATGAATTGTGTCCTAGGCTGTTGTGGGGGGCAAGGGAGGATTTTGCAGGGGCTCTGATCCAAATTTTTAATTCGTCTCTGGCCACGGGGAAGGTACAGTAAGTAGTCTCACAACACCAGGTTAAAGTCCAACTCCGGTAAGTGGGAGTTCTGTTCACAAACAGGGTGTATAAAGACACAAACTCAATTTACAAAATAATGGTTGGAATGCGAGTCTTTACAGGTAATCAAGTCTTAAAGGTACAGACAATGTGAGTGGAGAGAGGGTTTACAGACTCACAGTCCAAAGATGTGCGGGTTAGGTTGATTGGCCAGGTTAAAAATTGTCCCTTAGAGTCCTGAGATGTGTAGGTTAGAGGGATTAGTGGGTAAATATGTGGGGGTAGGGCCTGGGTGGGATTGTGGTCGGTGCGGACTCGATGGGCCGAATGGCCTCCTTCTGCACTGTAGGGTTTCTATAGTTCTATAGTTATTCCAACCATTATTGTGTAAATTGAGTTTGTGTCTTTATACGCCCTGTTTGTGACCAGAACTCCCACTTACCTGACAAAGGAGCAGCGCTCCGAAAGCTTGTGGCTTCTGCTACCAAATAAACCTGTTGGACTTTAACCTGGTGTTGTGAGACTCCTTACTGTGTTTACCCCAGTCCAACGCCGGCATCTCCACATCATGACGGGAAGCTGCCAGGCGTCTGAAGAACAGCTAATGTGGTTCCGCTATTTAAGGAGGGTTATAGAGATAAACCAGGGAACTACAGACCAGTGAATCGCACATCAGCAGTAGGGAAACTGTTAGAGAAACTTCTGAAGGAGCGCATCTATCTCCACTTGGAGAGGCAAAGCTTGATCAGGGACAGTCAGCATAGCTTCGTCAGAGGGAGGTCATGCCTAACAAATTTGATTGTATTTTTTGAGGAGCTGACCACGTGTGTAGACGAGGGTTAGTGCAGTTGAAGTAGTTTATATGGATTTCAGCAACGCCTTTGACAAGGTCCCACATGGGAGACTTGTAAAGAAGGTAAATTCACCTGGGATACAGGGTAATTTGATAAAGTGGATTCAAAATTGGCTGAGTTGTAGGAGACAGAGGGTGATGACAGAAGGCTGCTTTAGTGACTGGAAGCCAGTGCCCAACGGCGTGCCACAGGGATCTGTGTTAGGCCCCTTATTGTTTGTTTATTTATATAAATTACATTGATGACCAAGTGGGGGCAGGATTAGTAAGTTTGTGGATGACACAAAGATTGGCCGGGTGGTTAACAATGAGGCGGATTGTATTGGGCTACAAGAAGCTATAGACAGACTGGTCAAATGGGCAGATAAGTGGCAGATAGAATTTAACCCTGAAAAGTGTGAGGTGATACACTTTGGAAAGAGTAATTTGACAAGAAAGTAGATGTGTTGATGTTAATTTCCCAAAATCTGCAGATTCTGGAAAATAACCCTCTTTTCGAGAGGGAAGGCAGAAAACAGGATACTACAGGTCAGTTAGCTTGATGTCTGTTGTGACTAAGTTGTTAGAATTGATCATTGAGTTTATAGCTGGACATTTAAAAAAACTCAGTAATCAGGATGAGTCAGCATGGAGAAAGTGAAATCATGTTATGGATCAAGGGGAACGAGTGGATGTAGATGTAATTAGATTTCCAGAAGGCATTTGATGCCACATCAAAGATTATTGTGGAAAATCAAAGCTCATGGTGTAGAATGGCAACATTAGCTTGCGCAGAAGATTGGCTGATGCACAGAAAACAGAGAGTATGTATGTATGGGTCGTTGTCTAATTGGCAGGATGTGATGAGGGGAGTCCCAAAAAGGTCTGCGCTGGGATATCAACCTATTACAAATTACATCAGTGACTTAGATGAGGGGAGCGAATGTATGGTTCGCTAAATTTGCAGAGATAGGTGGGAGAGCATGTTGTGAAGGAAACAAAGTTTGCAGATGGATATAGACAGGCTGAGTGAGTGGGCAAAAATATGGCAAATAGTGTATACCTTGGGAATAAAAAGGCAGAATATTAATTAACAGAGCAGAGCTACGGAATTCTGGGCAGCGGAGGGATTTGGGTGTTCTAGTGCATGAGTCACAAAACATTAGTGTGTAGGGACAGTAAGTAATTAAAGAGACCAATGGAAGGATATCCTTTAATGAGAGGAATTGAGTAGAAAAGTAAGGATGTTATGCTTCAGTTATATTCAGGGCACTGGTGAGATCACATCTCAAATGCTGTGTGCAGTTTTGGTCTCCTTATTGAAAGAAGGATGTAAATGCATTGGGGGTGGTTCAGAGGAGGTTTACTGGATTGATACCTGGAATGAGTGGGTTGTCAAATGAGGAAAGGTTGGACAGACTGGGATTGTTTCCACTGGAGTTTAGAAGAATGAGGTGACTCGATCGAAGTATCTCGTATCCTGAATGGCCTCGACAAGGTGGACATGGAAAGGATGTTTCCTCTTGTGGGTGAGACCAGAACTAGGGGAACTGTTTTAAAATTAGGGGTCACCTTAAAGGACAGAGATGAGGAGAATTATTTCTCTCCAAGGGTTGTAACTCTGCCTCAGTGGGAGAGGGGTCACAGAAATTTAACACAAAGGTAGATAGGTTTTTATTAGGTAAGGGGATCAAAGGTTATTGGGGATAGAGGGGAATGTGGAATTTGGAACTCAAACAGACCAGCCATTATCTTGTTGAATGCTGCAGTAGGCTCGAGGGGCTGAATGGCCTACTTCTGCTCTTATTTTGTATATTCATATGGACTTATCAGCCATCTCAGGACTCACTGAACCAGAGCAGAAGTAAGTCATCCGTGAACCTGAGGGAGTGCCTAAGGAGAAGATGATTCTCTGTACAACTGACTTATTTTTTGTGGAGGGTTTGAAGGAAATGCAAAACAAATATTTAGGCCAAATCATTACTTTGAGTAAGTGTCTGTTAAATCTTTATGAATGGCTGTAGCAGGAGGACCTGTCTCAGTCTCTGTCGCCTCACTATGCACATCTGGGATCCAGTGTTTGTAAAAGAAACACAACCTGTGAAACACAGTGGATGATTTGGATTGTTACATTTAAGATTTTTATTTTGCATTATTTACAAAAGCATATTTACAATTTTTCTATTCAGTGATGATATTTAGCCAGCTTTAGCAATAATCACTAAAACACAGCAACAATTCCCATAAATAGACCCAGATGCAGTGTTTTAACAGTGTGGACAGTGCTTCACTAACTTTACCTTTTGTGCTTTTAGACTATATCCAATGACAATATTAACACCAAAACACAAGAATTAGACAATCACAATGGTTTCGACACAAAACCAGTTGAAACTGAATCTCCATCAAAGTGCAATGCAGTTTGAGAATATATTTTTAAATTCCAAATAAATTCTTCATTTTTACAACCCTGGTTTCTGCTGGCTTCCTTTAGAGAGTAAGGCTTCGTCTTCATTTGTGGCAAACATTCGGTTTCTCCTCAACTCCATCAGCTTGTGTCTCTTTTGGTAATTCTATAAAATCAAAAACATGAAGATTATCCTCAGTTTTATTGATTCAAGTCGATACAAGCCCAATAATGTGGATACTGAATATGGGCTGTAAAGACTGGAGGCACATTGGAAATTTTCTTTGAAAAAAACTTCCTGATCTTTATTAGCATAATCTGTTATTCCTGAGCTTATGTTTTGGGTCTTTCTAATCTCCTCAAAGTGTTTGACTTTTTTCTAACATCAGTCTCATGGGTTCCAAACCTTTTCAGTTCTTTAAACTTAACTTGCATACTTTTTGTGTCATGTATTTATCTAACAAACCCCATTTAGTAATTGCTATTGGGCGGCACGGTGGCACAGTGGTTAGCACAGCTGCCTCACAGCGCCAGGGATCCGGGTTCAATTCTGGCCTTCGGTGACTGTGCGGAGACTACACGTTCTCCCCATGTCTGCGTGGGTTTCCTGTGCGTGGTCTGGTTTCCTCCCATAGTCCAAAGATGTGAGGTGGATTGGCAATGCTAAATTGTCCCTTAAATGTATCAGGATGTGATGGGTTACAAGGATAGGGTCTGGGTAGGATGCTGTCGGAGGGTCGGTGCAGACTCGATGGGCGGAATGACCTCCTTCTGTACTGTAGGGATTCTATGATTCTAGTATTAGCTTTCACATAGCTCCATAACATATGATTCTATTTAAAGTTTAAAATATGAGGTAACTTTATCAAACAAGGAATGAGCAGGGGTTAATAATTGGTTGGGAATCAGCAGATGGAGAGGAGGATTAAAGCGAGTGATCTCGATTGACTCCTCACTATTTCACCAGAAACAGGAACCTGGATAAAGGACAGCAAGTTGTAGATTAAGGTTTGTAAATGGCACCAAGTTGGGAGGGATATTGAGTTGACAGGAGCAAAAACAAAGTGATATAAACAGACCAAGTAAATAGTCAATAAGCGTGGCAGATGGAGTTCAAAGTGAGAAAATGTGAGTTTTCTTCTTTGCTCCGAGTTGGTGAAGATTATTTTCTGAGGGATAAGAGATTATAAATAGCGGAAGAGCAGAGGGATTTGGATGTCTGGGTAGACAGGACACAAAAACACTCCAGACAAGCATGAAATATGCATTTTGGAAGGTCCAATGCATGTATGCATAGGAATTATACAATAAATGGTAGAACCCTTCGGAGTATTGACAGGCAGAGAGATCTGGGCGTACATGTCCACCCATCACTGAAAGTGGCAACGCAGGTGGAGAAGGTAGTCAAGACGGCATACGGCATTCTTGTCTTCATTGGTCGGGGCATTGAATATAAAAATTGGCAGGTCATGCTGCAGCTGTACAGAACCTTAGTTAGGCTTCATTTGGAATATTGTGGAAAATCCTGGTCGCCACACTACCAGAAGGATGTGGGTGTTTTGGAGAGGGTACAGAAGAGGTTTACCAGGATGTTGCCTGGTCTGGAGGGTATTAGCTATGAGGAGAGGTTGGATAAACTCAGTTTGTTCTCACTGGAACGACAGAAGTTGAGGGGTGACCTGATAGAGGTTTACAAGATTATGAGTGGCATGGACAGAGTGGATAGTCAAATGCTCTTTCCTAGGATAGAAAAGTCAAGTACTAGGGGACATACGTTTAAGGTGCGTGGGGAAAAGTTTAGAGGAGATGTGTGAGGCAAGTTTTTTTTACACAGAGGGTGGTGAATGTCTGGAATGCGCTGCCCGGGGAGGTGGTGGGAGCAGGTACAATAGCAGCATTTAAGGAGCATTTAGATGAATTCATGAATAGGATGGGAATGGAAGGATACGGACTCCATAAGTGCATATGGTTTTAGTTTAGGCAAGCATCATGATTGGCGCAAGCTTGGAGGGCCGAAGGGCCTGTTCCTGTGCTGTACTGTTCTTTGTAAAGCAAATGTATAGAAACAAAAAATAATCCTAAAGGCTAACGGAATGCTGACTTTGTATTTCAGCTCCCTCGAAATAAATCAGGAGGATGTTCAATTGTACAGAGCCTTAGTTAGACCCCAGGTCAGAGAGGAGGCGATATTATCCACAGTCACCAGGAAGACACCAGTGCTTAAATAGGATTAACTTCTGAGGGTTTGTTGCCTGTATTTCCTTTAGTTTCAAAGTGTGAGGCGTGAGCTAAATCAGGGGCATAAAGTGATCAAAGCACGTGATAAGAGTGGATATAACAAAGATATTTAGTTTAAGCTAAAATGGCAGGGGGATGGGAACCTATGAACGGAGTCGGAAGAGGGGGGAAACAAGGACAAGAACAAAAGACAGAAACAGGAATAAAAAAATGAAAGGCCAGAATCAAACGGGACCCCAGTGCAAAATTATAGGAATAGGACAAAGAATGTTAAAATGACAAGCCTTAATGCTTTGTGCCTTAATGCACAGAGCAATCACAATAAAGGATGAATTATTCACGCAAATGGATATAAACGGGTATGATATAGTCAGGACTACAGAGACATGGCTGCAGGGTGACCAGGGGTGGGAACTGACCATCCAGGGGCGGTCAGTATTTCGGAAGGACAGATAAAAAGGAAAGGTCAGTGGGGTTGCATTGCTGGTTAAAGGGGAAATCAGTTGGGTAGTGTTGAGAAACACCTAGGGACAAAAGACATCAGTGGGGGTTGTATATAGGCCCCCCAAACTGTAGTGGTGGTGTTGCGGATGGCACTAAATAGGAAATTGGAGATGTATTAATGTAATCCTACTATTTAAAAAGGGAGGTGGAGAGAAAACAAGGAATCATAGACCAGCCAGCCTGACATCAGTAGTGGGGAAAATTCTAGAATCCACCATGAAAGATTTAATAGCAGAGCATTTTGAAAACAGTGGCAGGATTGGACAAAGCGAGAATGGATTTATGGAAGGGAAATCATGCTTGACAAATCTACTGGAATTCTTCAAGGATGTAATGAGTAGAGTTGATGAGAGGGAGCCAGTGGATGTGGTTTATTTGGGCTTTCAGAAAGCTTTCGACAAAAGAGATTAATGTGTAAAATTAATGTACATGGGATTAGGGGTGGGGGGCGGGAGTGCATTGAGATAGACAGAAAACTGGTTGGCAGACAGGAGACAAAGAGTAGGAATAAATGGGTCTTTATCCAAATGGCAGGCAGTGACTAGTGGAGTACCACAGGGATCAGTGCTGGGACCCCAATTATTCATAATATACATGAATGACTTTGACAAGGGAATTAAATATAGTATCTTCAAATTTGCAGATGACATGAAGGTGGGTGGGAGGGTGAGCTTGAGGAGGATGCAGAGATCCAGGGTGAGTTGGACAAGTTGAGTGATTATTGGCAGATGCCGTATAATTTAGATAAATGTGAGGTTATCCAGTTTGGCAGTAAAAACGGGAAGGCAGATTATTATCTGAATGGCTGTACTTTAGGAGAGGAGAATGTGTGACGTGACCCGGATGTCCTTGTATACCAGTCACTGAAGGTAAGCATGCAGGTGCAGCAGGTGTTGAAGGCGGCAAATGGTATGTTGGCCTTCATTGTGAGATGATTTGAGTACAGGAGCAGGGATGGTTTGCCGCAGTTATACAGGGCCTTGGTGAGGCCACGTCTGGAATATTGTGTACAGTTTTAGTCTCCACAGCTGAGGAAATATGTTCTTGCTATAGAGGGAGTACAGGATGGTTTACCAGGCTGATTCCTGGGATGGTAGAACTGATGTATGAGGAGAGATTGAGTCGGTTGGGATTATATTCGCTGGAGTTTAGAAGACTGAGGGGGAATTTCGTATAGAAACCAAACAATTCTAACATTCTAGACAAGGTAGATGCATGAAGGATGTTCCCAATGGTGGGGGTTTCCAGAACCAGGGGTCACAGTCTGAGGATACAGAGTAAACCACTTAGGACAGAGATGAGGAGAAATTTCTTCAGCCAGAGAGTGGTCAGCCTGTGGAATTCGCAACCACAGAAAGCAGTTGAGGCCAAAACATTGATTGTTTTCAAGAAGTAGTTAGATATTGCACTTGGGGCTAAAGGGATCAAAAAATATGGGGAGGAAGAGGAAACAGGTTACTGAGCTGGATAATAGGTCTTTTCCATGTTTCTATACTCTTTGTTGCGTTAACAGGAGGTAAAATCTTTAACTGTTCAGGAGGACAGTCAGGAAGGAGGTGCCTTTTCCGAAATGGCAGTGGAAAT